>NW_026886323.1:0-7588 GCF_032173495.1 Musca vetustissima
AACCCCAAAATTCCGAAAATTGGGGGGGGTACCCTTATATGGGGGATATCCGAAAAAATTCACATATATTTATAATTTTTTGTGGAGAGATTTGGTACATATTAAGAACTTGAAATACTAAATTATAGCCAATTCGGTGGAAAAATACGATCAAAACCCCCAAAATACTGAAAATTAGGAGGTACCGTTATATGGGGATTGCCAGAAAAAGTGGACCTATATTTATAATTTTTTGTGGGGACATTAAGTACCCAATAAGAACCCAGTGTACCAAATTTCAGCGTATTCGGTTGAAAAACGCGCCCCAGAACCTCAAAATACCGAAAATTGGGGGGTACTGTTATATGGGAGCTATGTCTAAACGTGGACCGATATATCCCATCTTCGAACTTGACCTGCCTGCAGACAAAAGACAACCCTATGCAAAATTTCAGCATCCTATCTCAATTCCTTCGGAAGATAGCGTGATTACAACGGACAGACAGACGGACGGACAGACGGACGGACGGACGGACATGGCTAGATGGTCTTAGAATTTTACCCTGATCAAGAATATATATACTTTATAGGGTCGGAAATGAATATTTCGATGAGTTACAAACGGAATGACAAAATTAATATACCCTCCATACTATGGTGGAGGGTATAAAAGGGGTTATATGGGGACTACCCCAAAAAGGGGGCGAATATTAAAAATTTTTGGTAGAGAGATTTGTTACCATATACGACTACAAATTACCAAATTGCAGCAAATTCGGTTGAAAAATGCGCTCAAGAACCCCCAAATACCGAAAATTGGGGGTACCCTTATATGGGGGCTATCCGAAAAAATGGACCTATATTCATAATTTTTGGTGGAGAGATTTGGAACCTATTAAGAACCCAATGTACCAAATTTCAGCGTATTCGGTTGAAAAACGCGCTCAAGAACCCCAAAATTCCGAAAATTGGGGGGGGGGGGGGGGGGTACCCTTATATGGGGGATATCCGAAAAAATTCACATATATTTATAATTTTTTGTGGAGAGATTTGGTACATATTAAGAACTTGAAATACTAAATTATAGCCAATTCGGTGGAAAAATACGATCAAAACCCCCAAAATACTGAAAATTAGGAGGTACCGTTATATGGGGGCTACCAGAAAAAGTGGACCTATATTTATAATTTTTTGTGGGGACATTAAGTACCCAATAAGAACCCAATGTACCAAATTTCAGCGTATTCGGTTGAAAAACGCGCCCAAGAACCTCAAAATACCGAAAATTGGGGGGTACTGTTATATGGGAGCTATGTCTAAACGTGGACCGATATATCCCATCTTCGAACTTGACCTGCCTGCAGACAAAAGACAACCCTATGCAAAATTTCAGCATCCTATCTCAATTCCTTCGGAAGATAGCGTGATTACAACAGACGGACGGACGGACGGACGGACATGGCTAGATGGTCTTAGAATTTTACCCTGATCAAGAATATATATACTTTATAGGGTCGGAAATGAATATTTCGATGAGTTACAAACGGAATGACAAAATTAATATACCCTCCATACTATGGTGGAGGGTATAAAAAGGGGTTATATGGGGACTACCCCAAAAAGGGGGCGAATATTAAAAATTTTTGGTAGAGAGATTTGTTACCATATACGACTACAAATTACCAAATTGCAGCAAATTCGGTTGAAAAATGCGCTCAAGAACCCCCAAATACCGAAAATTGGGGGTACCCTTATATGGGGGCTATCCGAAAAAATGGACCTATATTCATAATTTTTGGTGGAGAGATTTGGAACCTATTAAGAACCCAATGTACCAAATTTCAGCGTATTCGGTTGAAAAACGCGCTCAAGAACCCCAAAATTCCGAAAATTGGGGGGGTACCCTTATATGGGGGATATCCGAAAAAATTCACATATATTTATAATTTTTTGTGGAGAGATTTGGTACATATTAAGAACTTGAAATACTAAATTATAGCCAATTCGGTGGAAAAATACGATCAAAACCCCCAAAATACTGAAAATTAGGAGGTACCGTTATATGGGGGCTACCAGAAAAAGTGGACCTATATTTATAATTTTTTGTGGGGACATTAAGTACCCAATAAGAACCCAATGTACCAAATTTCAGCGTATTCGGTTGAAAAACGCGCCCAAGAACCTCAAAATACCGAAAATTGGGGGGTACTGTTATATGGGAGCTATGTCTAAACGTGGACCGATATATCCCATCTTCGAACTTGACCTGCCTGCAGACAAAAGACAACCCTATGCAAAATTTCAGCATCCTATCTCAATTCCTTCGGAAGATAGCGTGATTACAACAGACGGACGGACAGACGGACGGACATGGCTAGATGGTCTTAGAATTTTACCAAATACCGAAAATTGGGTAATGGACCTATATTCATAATTTTTGGTGGAGAGATTTGGAACCTATTCGGTTGAAAAACGCGCTCAAGAACCCCAAAATTCCGAAAATTGGGGGGGGGGGGTACCCTTATATGGGGGATATCCGAAAAAATTCACATATATTTATAATTTTTTGTGGAGAGATTTGGTACATATTAAGAACTTGAAATACTAAATTATAGCCAATTCGGTGGAACCCCCAAAATACTGAAAATTAGGAGGTACCGTTATATGGGGGCTACCAGAAAAAGTGGACCTATATTTATAATTTTTTGTGAGGACATTAAGTACCCAATAAGAACCCAATGTACCAAATTTCAGCGTATTCGGTTGAAAAACGCGCCCAAGAACCTCAAAATACCGAAAATTGGGGGGTACTGTTATATGGGAGCTATGTCTAAACGTGGACCGATATATCCCGGACATGGCTAGATGGTCTTAGAATTTTACCCTGATCAAGAATATATATACTTTATAGGGTCGGAAATGAATATTTCGATGAGTTACAAACGGAATGACAAAATTAATATACCCTCCATACTATGGTGGAGGGTATAAAAAGGGGTTATATGGGGACTACCCCAAAAAGGGGGCGAATATTAAAAATTTTTGGTAGAGAGATTTGTTACCATATACGACTACAAATTACCAAATTGCAGCAAATTCGGTTGAAAAATGCGCTCAAGAACCCCCAAATACCGAAAATTGGGGGTACCCTTATATGGGGGCTATCCGAAAAAATGGACCTATATTCATAATTTTTGGTGGAGAGATTTGGAACCTATTAAGAACCCAATGTACCAAATTTCAGCGTATTCGGTTGAAAAACGCGCTCAAGAACCCCAAAATTCCGAAAATTGGGGGGGTACCCTTATATGGGGGATATCCGAAAAAATTCACATATATTTATAATTTTTTGTGGAGAGATTTGGTACATATTAAGAACTTGAAATACTAAATTATAGCCAATTCGGTGGAAAAATACGATCAAAACCCCCAAAATACTGAAAATTAGGAGGTACCGTTATATGGGGGCTACCAGAAAAAGTGGACCTATATTTATAATTTTTTGTGGGGACATTAAGTACCCAATAAGAACCCAATGTACCAAATTTCAGCGTATTCGGTTGAAAAACGCGCCCAAGAACCTCAAAATACCGAAAATTGGGGGGTACTGTTATATGGGAGCTATATCTAAACGTGGACCGATATATCCCATCTTCGAACTTGAGCTGCCTGCAGACAAAAGACAACCCTATGCAAAATTTCAGCATCCTATCTCAATTCCTTCGGAAGATAGCGTGATTACAACAGACGGACGGACAGACGGACGGACAGACAGACGGACAGACGGACGGACGGACATGGCTAGATGGTCTTAGAATTTTACCCTGATCAAGAATATATATACTTTATAGGTTCGGAAATGAATATTTCGATGAGTTACAAACGGAATGACAAAATTAATATACCCTCCATACTATGGTGGAGGGTATAAAAACGAATACTAACTCATCAATTGACGGCGGGGCCGATTTGACAAAAATTTTTTGCAGTTATCTGCAATTGAAGTGGGAAGGTTTTTATGAAAGAAATTTTTGAGAAAAAACACAAAAATCTTGAAAAACACATTTGAAGGAACGTCTGGACCGGTTTACCTACTATTATAAAAACGTACAATAATGGGAACCAATTTTTCTATGTTATAAAACCAACACATGGCATATACCCCACACGATATCTTAATCATTGACTGAAACTTGAAGAATTTATGATATCATGCCATATAAGTTTTATTATATAACGGGGAAGAAAATTTAATTAGCTTTCGAAAATGATAAAAATCAAAAAATAGTTGAAATAGTCAGTTTTGCTCTACAAATTATGGAATTCGAAGACGATTTAGCCACCGTTTGCAATCATTCCGCTTTAATTAACTAAAAATTTTACGCCTGACAGGAACACACTGTAATATATATCTATGCACATACATAATTTTGTTGTTTCTCCTGGTGTATGCGTGTTCCGACTTTCAAAAATATGAAAGCCGAAACACGCAATATCTATGTGCACTACTGATGCAAGACGGAGAGGGTGTTCGATGTATTGGCTTTTAGGTTATTTAAAAAGCAAACGGATATTTCCAGTGACTAGTGAATTGCGACGTATTCCACAGTATTTGACAATTACTGGAAGGCTACCTATATTAGTATCAATGCTTATGAAAGTACTCTTAATTACATAATGTTTATCAAGTTCTGGCCGACCCCTTCGAATTTAAAATCTATACCGATAGACATATTTTTATACCCTCCACCTAGCATAATGTCATTCCGTTTGTAACTCATCGAAATATTCATTTTTGACCCTATGACCCATATAAGGGTACCACCCGATTTTCAATATTTTGGGGTTCCTGAGCGCCCTATTCAACCGAATTCGTTAAACACTGGGTTCTAAATATTATAAATATCGGTCCACTTTTTCTGGTAGCCGCCATAAAACGGTTCCCCCAATCTACGGTATTTTGGGGGGTTTATGCGCGTTTTTCCTGAAGGAAAGAATTGAAGCACATAACAACAACAATAGGTTCAAAATTGACATATGTCGGTCATTAATTAAACATAGCCCTCATATAACTCAAACCCCAAATATTCGATAATTCCTAATTTAACTTTTAAGTGTAAATAATTTAATATAATTGACATACAGTCATGTCTACACTTAAAACCAAGAATAAATTCATACTCGATTGAATGACAATACAATGCTAAATCATAGTATGTAAGAAATAATTAAAAATTACGTTTAGAAAATAATAATTGAAATAATGGTTGAAAGAGTCTATGATCAACGATGAAGTTGAATACGGTACAACAGTTTTAACCGAACAGAATTATTAATTGTGAATAGAGTCTCAGATTCAATTGCGATCTGCATTTTGTTTACAAAAATACATGGAAATTGCTTGCAATATATTGCGATTCACGTGAATAAATTCCTAAAAAACTAGCATTATGTATTATTTCACGCAGCAAATAAATAATCATTTTGGAAAATAACGATGGTTTAGGGTTTTGGTATTACACTATAACGAACAAATCAAATACAATTCTACACTTATAGTTGCAAAGCATACAATTCACAAAATACAGTCCAACATTCATTTTAAGAAAAGTCATTCGTACTATAATGTTTTAAACCTTTTATTTTCCTTATTTAAAGGTTATTATATGTATCAATAGACTCAAATACTGAAAACGGAGGCCCAATACACAATTTTAGGCCTATTGTTGCAGCATATTACATCATTTATATTATAATCATTGCGTTTTTTATGGTAAATATATTTGTCGGTTTCGTTATTGTGACATTTCAAAATGAAGGCGAACAAGAATATAAAAATTGTGAATTGGATAAAAACCAGAGGAACTGTATAGAGTTTGCTTTAAAGGCAAAGCCAGTACGTCGATATATTCCCAAACATAGCATACAATATAAAGTGTGGTGGTTTGTGACCTCTTCATCATTTGAGTATTCTATTTTTGTTTTAATAATGATAAATACGGTAACATTAGCAATGAAATTTTACAAGCAACCGGATTACTACTCAGAAATACTAGACGCCTTAAATATGATATTTACTGCAGTATTTTCACTCGAGTTCATTTTCAAATTAGCGGCATTCCGTTTCAAAGTAAGTATTCCAATTTCGCAATATTTGATCTTTAATTCTATCATAGTGGGAAAAATCTGAACATAAAATAAATCAAACGTAGAAACCCAGCAAATGTTATTACTCAATAAGTTAAATTTGATATTTTCGAGTTGTAGGAATTCAATTACATGTGCTAATATTATTCAATAATGCTCAGCAAATGAAATTTGAATATTAAAATAAAAATGTAGACTTTTATATGATTCATTCAATTTTCCCAAAAAAAAATTGTAAAATGAAACCGTATTTGTTGTGATTTTCTCCGTTTATTTAGTGACTTGCAATCACCTCAAAGACCTATTCACAGTCCCTCGACATATGAGCATATGGCATAGGTGGCGTCCTTTCCAGAAATTGGCGGCCAAGAAAAAGCCATCGGGTACTACAGCCGAACATTGTCAAACCCTGTGAGGAATTACTATGTGACGAGGATTAACTAGTTTAATTAAAAATGGGGTGGGTGATGCTCTTGTTGTTATTATACAAGTTGTCAATTGCTACCTGTTAGTTTCTTGTACATAAATTATAGAAAAATGGAATGGCATTTTTTATTTTATTCAAATTTTACAATAATACCTAAAGATCGGTCGCAAAAACCATTTTAAATGTCTTCTGAATTTTGATGTGCCTGGGAAGAAATAATTAATCTAGATACCAAAAGTATGGTCGCACAAACACGTTTCAAATGTCTTCTGAATTGCCTGTTCATCCTCATACGTGGAGTGATTCCAAAAAAAAATTCGAATATTTGACCCCAGAAGCAATTTCAGAAACAAAAAATTAAAACTAAACTGTTTATTATATTGATCAAAACTTTAATTTATGACTTCCTTTGTAAAGTAGGAATATTAATATATTTTAATAATGAGAAAAATTAGGGTAAAATTCTTAGACGATTTAGCCATGTCCGTCCGTCCGTCTGTTTTAATCCCGCTATCTTCTGAAGAAATTGATATAGGGTGCTGAAATTTGGCATAGGGTTGTCTTTTGTCTGCAGGTGGATATATAAGGAAGGACCCTCCTGAAGGACCCTCAGGGACCGTCGACGACGGATTTTTATTGTTAATATCCTCGGATGGAGGGGCAAATTTCTGGGACCCTGACAGCCTGGTGGGATTAGCCTTGGAGTCGAGCTCCCGTTCTTCATCAGACATGAGAATGTTGGGAGTACAGCAGCCATCATTCCTAAATTTTCCATCTTCTGTGAAAAATAGAGAGGATGCTATAACACAACAATGAAGATTTAAATTTGTAAATATATAAAGCCGTATATCATTTCATCAATTGTCATAGCTCGATATTTCGAGACTCTATCGCGCCCATCAATAAACATGTTTTTCATTTTGCGAAAAAAGTAAAGAGTTTGCCCAAGACGACTCGAAATATGGGCTTTGACAATTATGGTAGCGCGACTAATTTAACAATCGGACGTCGTATAGTGCCGTTTTCCGTATATAT
>NW_026886324.1:0-7853 GCF_032173495.1 Musca vetustissima
CTCACGAGTAACACATCGACACATTCCACCTACAGGGTTGCCCATATTCGACGGACCCATCTGGCAAAGCCATAACTTTTGACAGAGATGTCACATCGCTTAATGAAGTGTTTGAAGCGTCAGTCCAAGCAGATTTTTACCATGAACCAATACACGCAACGCGAGCGCTCTGAAATAGTTGAAATTTACACTCAAAAGAAGAAGTCAATTGTGAAAACTCAACGTGCTTTTAAAACATTAAAAAATGTGAGAAGTGCGCCTTCTAAGAACACCATTAAGCGTTTAAACGAAAAATTTTCGACTGGTAAGGCTCTTTCTAATCCGAAGAGGCCATATAAAAGTCGACCAAGGCGATCGGCCGAGAATATCGCTGCCGTACGAGCCAGTGTTGAGAAGTCCCCAAGAACATCCCAAAAACGCCGTTCTCAGCAGTTGGGCATGGCTCGGTCCACTTTACAACGGATTATTCGCATTGATTTGCATTTGTTCCCGTACAAAATTCAATTGACGCAAAGAATGTTGCCTGCGGACAAGCCTCGTCGATTGGAATGGGCCCAAGTCATCGAAATGGCCGAAGATGACGAGCAATTTTGGAACAATATTATCATGTCCGATGAAGCCCATTTCACATTGAATGGGACCGTAAATAAGCAAAATTGCCGTTTTTGCGCCACTGAAAATCCTTCTTCCAAAATGAAAATGGCAATGCTGTTACCATCAATTAGGAGCGTTATCGCCACATGATGACCAATTTTGTGATGCCAATTATTCGTCGAAAGCGTATGAGGCAGTTCTGGTTTCAACAAGACGACGCTACACCGCACACAAGTCGCATAATCGATTTTCTGAAGAATTTGTTTCCGGGCCGTTTGATGTCGAAAAGTGGTGATTTGGACTGGCCACCGCATTCGCCCGATTTGACGCCGCCTGACTTCATCTTGTGGGGTATTTGAAGTCGTTTACGTTAACAAGCCAAGGACCGTAGAAGATCTCAAGGACAACATTCGTGAAGAAATAGCCGCTATTCCGGCCGAAATGTTGGCAAAAACGATGGAAAATGCAACAAAAAGGGCACAATACGTCATCAACGCCAGAGGCGGCCATTTGAGAGATATCATATTCAAAATATGATGTAAACAAATCTGCTTGGAACAAATTAAATGATTAACATTGCCAACCGGCAAATTTTTATTTTTTTCTACGAATATGGGCAACCCTGTATTCCTGGACTATAAAGCCGCATTCGATAGCCCTATCCGTTCAGATGTGTATAAAGCCATGTCTGCGTTTGGCATTCCTGTAAAATTAATTCGGCTATGCAGGATAACTTCAACTGGCACAAGATCAGCAGTTAAAATCGGAAAGGACCCATCGAAGGCCTTTAATACCAAACGAGGATTCAGACAAGGTGATAGTTTGTAGTGTGACCTTTTTAACATCCTGCTGGAAAAGGTCATACGAGAGGCAAAAGTGAACAGAAATGGCACTCTGTACACCAAACAACAAATGTTACTCGCCTATGCCGATGACATCTACATATTGAGTCGAACATTGAGAGCGGTAACAGCCACCTTTGAACAAATTGAGAAGGAGTCTGCCAAAGTGGGTCTGGCAGTAAACGGCGAGAAGACCAAGCTGATGGTATCAACGCGCAAGACGTCCAGTAGACATGGACCAACTGTGGAACTTGAGACCTACAGCTTCGAGGTAGTCGAAGATTTTATATACCTTGGTACCGCCATAAATAAAACGAATGACATCAGTTTTGAAATTCGAAGAAAGATAGTGATGGCCAACCGATGCTACTATGGTCTGAGCAAACAACTCAAAAGCAAGGCCCCCTCCCGGCAGACCAAACTCACACTATACAATACGCTGATACTATCCGTGCTGTTATATGGATCTGAAGCATGGGTCCTTACGCAAGCAGATGAGGCAGCTCTTGGAGTGTTTGAGAGAAAAATTCACCGAAAGATCTATGGGCCAATCTGCGTGGAAAGTGAATATCGCCGTCGAATGAACCATGAGTTGTACCAGCTATTCGCGGACATCGACATTGTTAGACGTATTGAGCTGCAGCAACTACGTTGGCTAGGTCATGATGTGCGAATGAATGAAGATGCCCGAGCCCATTAGGCAGAAGGCCACGAATACGATGGAAAGAAAAATACCAGCTATTCTCGAACATCGACATTGTTAGACGTATTGAGCTGCAGCGACTACGTGGGCTAGGTCATGTTGTGAGAATGAATGAAGATGCCCCAGCCCAGAAGGCAGAAGGGGAAGGCCACGAATACGATGGAAAGATCAAGTCGAAGACAACATTGCCGAACGTGGTCTTTCAAATTGGAAAAACTGCACAAAAGACCGACGCGCCTATAAATCTTTTCTAAGCTCGGCTTATGGAATAACAGTTCTGCACAAGCAAGCTAAGTAAGTAAGTAATATCTAGACCGACACACAACAAAAACTTGACACACGTTGGACTACTCTAACTTCAGTTCACAGTGCAAACTTTTGTGTCAAACGTTTTAAATTTGGGTCTTTGATGCACCATATACTTAAAATCGGACGAAAGTATATATGGGAGCTATATCTATATCTGATCCTATTTCAACAAAACTTTGATACATTAATCCGAACATAATTCAGTACGCTGTGCATAATTGTGTGACAATAGGCCCAACATTGGATTTTTGGTGCACCATTTATTAAAAATTGGACAATACTATATATGACAACTAAATCTGAACCGATTACGACGAAACTTGTCACAGGTTAGCCTACATTAATTTCAGTACATTTTATGCCTATTTTGGGTCCTTGGTGCATCACTTACTTAAAATCGGAGAAAAATATATATGGGAGCTATATCTAAATCTGAACCGATTTTCCCGAAACTTAGCAGACATCAATCTAGACTCAATTAAGTACGCTATGCTAAATTTCGTGCAAATCAAAAGATGTATATGGACTTTGGTACTCCATTTACATTAAATCGGACAAAAATATATATATGTGAGCTATATCTAAATCTGAATCGATTTTCCCGAATTTCAACAGGGTTTGTCCTTGGGCCAAAGAAATGAGCTGTACCAATTTTCATCCAAATCGGATGACAAATGCGACCTGTACTTTGTTTACAATTTAACACGAACAGACGGACGGACATGGGAAACATATTAAAAAATAGTCATCAATAAAATATTTACCCCTTTGATGGGTGTATTTTAAATTCATGTTTCATTATCAATGAAACTAAAATCAATTATTCCCCCCACTTCATGCCATGCTTTAAATTGACTTCACTAATCATTTGCGAAACCTTTCTATAGAACATCTCCTACAAGTGTCCATTCTCATCACCGAATATCAACGACCAATGCCAATTAGCGAGATTGTAATGCAAATACCTGATTTTGTTTTGTTAATTTCTCTTGCAGTTCGTCGTATTGGATTGGCTGAACAATGGACAAAAACGCATTCTGGTTATGACACTGAGTCCAGGCGGTCTATTAATACCGAAAAGTTCCATCAGTGATTTGTATCAAAACTATACATCGGTACAAATGATGAAACATCCCGGAGCACCAGCAGCATCTTCCGGCCTGAATGTCGTCGCTGATGAATCCATACGACCAGTTGGAGGAGTAGGAGGAGTTGTGGGCACTGAGACAACAACAGCAGCAACTGTAACATCAACGACCACAGCAGTAGCAAGTTTAGCAGCCAGTATTGCCATGACACCATTGGCAGTCGGTGGGGCGGCAGTTATGTTGGCACCGCTGCCACCACCCTCTAGCAGTTTCTCGACATTGGATGGGGTGCCACGTGGTAAATGTGCATTTTTCCTGCGACGAGAATTGAATGCGTGCGAGGACACCTTGCTGCAGAATGTTATCTATGGTGATTTTCCTGTTCACAGCAAAATCGATACATTACTCATACTCTTCGATGAGATACTGCAACCATTGTTAATGAATCCACAGAATCGTAGATTATGGCCGAGTGTTGTAGGCAAAGATTTGAACAATCGTATGAAGGACGTTCGCAATACGCTAACCGAGGTAATTGTTTTGTTTCATCGTAGCTCAGAAAATTGTATCACAGAAATCGATACATTTAAAGCAAGTTGAAATGAATCCCTTTAACTAAAAGTCCCTGAAAAAATATTCTTTAAAGAAACCACCCCTATTGTAGTCCCTGAAAAAATATTCTTTAAAGAAACCACGCCTATTGTAGTCCCTGAAAAAATATTCTTTAAAGAAACCACGCCTATTGTAGTCCCTGAAAAAATATTCTTTAAAGAAACCACGCCTATTGTAGTCCCTGAAAAAATATTCTTTAAAGAAACCACCCCTATTGTAGTCCCTGAAAAAATATTCTTTAAATAAACCACGCCTATTGTAGTCCCTGAAAAAATATTCTTTAAAGAAACCACGCCTATTGTAGTCCCTGAAAACATATTCTTTAAAGAAACCACGCCTATTGTAGTCCCTGAAAAAATATTCTTTAAAGAAACCACGCCTATTGTAGTCCCTGAAAAAATATTCTTTAAAGAAACCACGCCTATTGTAGTTGAAAACATATTCTTTAAAGAAACCACGCCTATTGTAGTCCCTGAAAAAATATTCTTTAAAGAAACCACGCCTATTGTAGTCCCTGAAAAAATATTCTTTAAAGAAACCACGCCTATTGTAGTCCCTGAAAAAAAAATATTCTTTAAAGAAACCACGCCTATTGTAGTCCCTGAAAAAAAATGCTTTAAAGAAACCACGCCTATTGTAGTCCCTGAAAAAAATATTCCTTAAAGAATCCACGCCTATTGTAGTCCCTGAAAAAATATTCTTTAAAGAATCCACGCCTATTGTAGTCCCTGAAAAAATATTCTTTAAAGAATCCTTAAAAAATATTCTTTAAAGAATTCATGCCTACTGTAGTCCCTGAAGAAAATTTCTATAAAATATCCGCGCCTCTAATAAAAAATCCATGTCTTTTTAAAATCCGCACTTGAAATATATTTAGCGGAATATTATTGCCTAGTCAAGATAATTGTTGTTGCTGTTATTTTTATTATTTGTTATCCTGCTTAATACTTCGTCAAGGCTTATTGCCGGCCAATAAAACGGCTGACAACTTATTATGAACTTTGCTGTGAAATAAAAACTGCAGCATGAGTCTTCACAAATTCTGGCTGACTGGTCACTCAGCCAATTTGCCATGTAGCCTGCCAACCTATCCTCCACCAGCCAGTTCATCTGACATTTAATGGCATCGATATTAAAGACAAACAATTGTAGCAGGATCAAATAGTAGTAGTCCTACGATTATTTATCGAAGGATTCAAAACATTTTTATCATTCTTATTGTTGTGTTGTTGTCTTCATCATCAGTATCATCATTTTTTGTGGATTTACTTATGTTTGTTTTGTTGTTTTTTTCTGTTGTCTGTCTATTTACAGATTAAAGGCAAAACCAACAATCGGACAATTTTATCGTTATTAGTTTCGCCAACAGTCATTCAAGATATTGCCAGTCATCTGAAAGAGGGGTAAGTGTGTTTCTGTGGTGGAGATGGTTCTGTTGGTGCTATCTATGGCCAACCTTAATGGCCCTCATCATTTGATAAGAGGAGTTACCCGGCCTAGTTAGAGGTAGTAGCCGTAGAACAATTGTAAATATTACCAATTGTGGAAGTTCTGGGATTCGCCGACTCTTTTGTTTTGCAATTGTGGTAAAACTTTTGGCGATTGGATGTTGGATGGAATTTCAAAATACAACCAAAAATAAACAAACAAGCAAATTGCTTACATTTACACCCTGCCCTCTTCCCCTATCTTCATCGCACAAATCTCTAAGACTTTCTCCTATAAAGCCATAGCTTGGCTACACTTCCTTAGAAGACATCTATTTTGAACCGCAATAATACCGTAAACCAAGAAAATTCCAACAACAAATTCGAATTCTTCTTCTTGTTCTTGTTCTACGACAAATGCATTTGGAAAGTTTTACAAGAGTTAAATTGTCTGAATAGACTTAAAAGTAACAACGTGAAAAAGGTGATTGGCGGGGGCGTTTTTTTCCGCAGCAAAACTTATTCCTTTAAAAGACGAAGCGAAAACTCCCATTCCCAACTCCCACGGCAGGCTCCAGGCTCAACAACCATTCCTTTAGTTAAGCAATTTTCACATTTCCACAAACAGACAGACAAACACACAGACATACAATCCGAACCTAAAAAAAAACACCATGCAAATAATGTTTAAGTCTAAAATCCTTCAAAAACTTTTTCTTCTCCCCCTTTTCCAATCCATCCTTCTTCTTATTTTTCTTTGCTGGCTGTTAAATCTCCTGATATCGCATCAATGGATAATCAATTACCCATCATTTACAACCGGAAGATAAGGACCCAAAAGGGTTTTGATTGGAACTTTTTCTTCGTTTGAGAACAAAAAAATTTAACGAACGAACAGATTTCAATGCAAAAGTTCGCCAAAAATTTAAATATTTTTCTTCCTTTCGTTAAATATACAACGACTGTAGGAAATTTCAATACTCAACAGGGATAAAGATTAAATGTAAGGGCCTGAAGGGGTTTTTAGATATTTATATTTAATTTATGTTAAATACATGAAGTGATACAAATTTCGATATCATTGTAGAGGTATTTACATAATTTTATCGCTTAATATAATATTACAAAGCGGATGTTATTGGGGTCAGTTATTGAACACTTTATTTAGGAACAATATTTTAGATATTAATACCAATAGCATTGTAAACACATTTTAGGTTAAATAAAATTAAATATTTATGAATGATGGTTCAGTAGAATATAATCGAAAAATTGCTTTATTATGATTGTAATTTCCAATATTTCGATTGTTATAGAAATTCACCTCTAGATTTATTTTTTTATTAATAGAAGAAAAAGGTCGATTTGAAAAGAAACGCAGCAAAATATCGAATTATGGGGGTACCGTTATAAAGTGGTTTACCAAAAAAAAAAAAAAATATTGATCATTTTTAGCAGGGAGATTATCCAGATTAGAATGAAAATTTCAAATATTTGATTAAAATTGATTGATCACTCACAAACACCCTAACATACCGAAATATGGGAGGCACCCAATATTGATAATTTTTTTTACCCTAGCCTTATGGCTAATGAGGGTATATATACTTTGACATCTCCATTGTGGACACTGACCTCCTTCCTGTGTCACATGGGATAGCTATTTTCATCACCCTTTGAAATAGTGAGCTGATATATATATATCAATTGTATGTCAATGTTTCCTCGAAGGAACATATCCACCTATGATAAATTTAACTAGGAGTTTGGTGCACTATTTATGTAAAATCGGACGAATATATATATATATATATATATGGGAGCTATATCTAAATCTTAACGGATCTTCACGAAACTTTACACACATCATTCTAAGATCAATTCAGTACTCTATGCCAAATTTCGTGCAAATAGAAAAATTGATTCGGACTTTGGTGTACCATTTACATTTAATCGGACGAAATATATATATATATATATATATTTCGTCCGATTAAATGTAAATGGTACACCAAAGTCCGAATCAATTTTTCTATTTGCACGAAATTTAGATATAGCTCCCATATATAGTTTCGTCCGATTTCATGTAAAGGGTGCACCAAAGTCCCTATATATCCTTCAATTTGCACGAAATTTGGCATAACGTACCGAATTGAGCCTACAGCTATGCTCCGAGTCTTTGATATTGGAATTCATTCTTTGATATACTCCCATATATAGCTTCGTTCTGTTCACGTAAATTGGTGCACCAAAGTCCACAGATCTCTACGATTTGCAC
>NW_026886325.1:0-78480 GCF_032173495.1 Musca vetustissima
AAAAAGGAGGTTTTATGGGGACTACCCCTTAAATGGGGCGAATATTATTAATTTTTGGGAGGGAGGTTTGTTGCCATATACGACTACAAAAAACCAAATTACAAAGAATTTGGTTGAAAAACGCGTTAAAGAACCCCAAAATACTGAAAATTGGGGGGTACCCTTATATGGGGGCTACCCGAAAAAATGGATCTGTATTTATTATTTAAAGTGGAAAGATTTTCTACCCAATAAGAACTCGACGTACTAAATTGCAGTCAATTCGGTCGAAAAATACGATCAGAACCCCCAAAATACCAAAAATGGGCGCAATTGTTATATTGAGGGCTACCAGAAAATGTGGACCGATAAATAATAATTTTTAGTGGAGAAATTTGGTACCCAATAAGAACCCAATGTACAAAATTTCAGAGAATTCAGTTATAAAACGAGCTCAAGAACCCCAAAATACCGAAAATTGGGAGTAGCCTTATATGGGGACTATCCGAAAAAAAATCACCTATATTTATAATTTTTAGTAGGGAGATTTACTAGCCAATAAGAACTCAAAGTAACCTAAACGTGGACCGATTTTCTCCAATTTCAATAGGGTTCGTCCTTGGGCCAATTAAGGGACCTGTGCCAAATTTCATCCAAGTCGGATCATAAATGCGACACGTACTTTGTTTACAAAAATACATGGACGGACGGACGGACATGCTTAAATCGACTCAGAAAGTGATTCTATACATATTCTCAAAAGGAACCATGGGTCTATCTCGATTATTTTTGCCTGTTACAAACATATGCACAAAGACATAATACCCTGTACCACAATGTGGTGAAGGGTATAACTATGCCGCTTGTTTGGGTGTTTCAGCTTGACAATAACCTCAAACAAACAGCGAAACATGCCAAAGATTGGTTGCGGAAATAACAAATCAGGTTTTTTTTTTTTAATGGTCAAAATAATTTTCAGACCTCAACCTTATGGAAAAATCTTTGGAGTATCATAGATATAAATATCAAAACAAATTCCGAAACTGACAACATAACCTCTTCCCAATGGTTCAGGATGCGAGAAATACTATATCCATGGATCTAATTGAGCGTTTTATAGATTCAGTTCCTCGTAGGCGTACCCCGTAATCAAAAAATAATTTTTATACTGTTGATTATTAGCAACATTTACTTATTTATAGGAAAAACTTAAAAAGTTGCTTTAGTTGTGACCAGCCAAAAATTGGATCAAATTATTATTTTTATTTCAAAATAAATTTTGCCTCTATATTTTTTGTCTTTAAAAAATCACTACAAGTTTATTTTTAAACAAGTGATACTAATAACGCATGGTAGAATATACAATCCTAAAACTTCTTCAATTTAGATAAATAGTGTAGGAATTGGCGAATATTTGGGGTTTTAGTTATATGAGGGCTACGCCTAATTAATGACCGACATATGTCAATTTCGAAACCAATATTTTTGTTTTGTGTCTCAATTCTTTCCTTAATAAGGTAAAAATATGTGGGGTAGTTGCTTAAATGCTGGCCGATATATTTCATTATCGTCATAATATGTTGGGTAAAACTGACTATTTCGAGTAACAACTATCCCCTAAACTATGGTAGAATACGCCTATATGGGGACAACCCCTACACATATAACCCCCAAAAAGGTGGACTGATATATCCCAGCTTCGAACTTGACCTGCCTGCAGACAAAAGACAAACCTATGCAAAATTTCAGCACCACATCCCAATTCCTTCAGATTCCAATTCCGTGATTACAACAGACGGACGGACGGACATGGCTAGATCGTCTTAAAATTTTACCCTGATCAATAATATATATACTTTATAGGGTCGGAAATGAATATTTTGTTGAGTTACAAACCGAATGACAAAATTAATATACCATCCATATAAATAGTTACAGGTCAATTATTCCGTATGCGATTACAGTTGCTTTAGTTTTGGCCACCAGTGTATATTTTCGTCCGATTTGAAGTAATTGGTGCGTTAAACCATATTACATATATTCGTCTGATTTTATGTAAATGGTGCACCAAAAACCAAATTGTGTCCCTTAGAGACAACTTTTTTCTCAGCGTACATAATATTGTTGAAATCCTATCAGATTTATGCAGATTCCATAAATTATCGTCTGATTTAAAATAAAGACAAAGACATAAAATAAAGCCGATTGATATAAAATTTTTCTGAACGTACTGATGTTAGTATAACCTACCGTATATTCCAGATTTAGATATATACCCCATATATATTTCCACCCGATTTTAGTTGAAGGATGCACTAAACTCCACGCGTTTGTCCGATTGACGCGCAATTTTGCACAAAGTACCGAAGCTAGTATAGCCTACCGTATGTCAAGGTTTATAGAAATCTATTCAGAATTCGATATCTACCATACATATATATTTTCCTCCAAATTCATATTAATGGTGCACAAACGTGTCAATGTTTGGCCGAATAGTACACAATTTGTTACAATGTACTGAAGTTAGTACAGCCTAAGAGGTTTCAAGTTTTGTTGAAGTATGATCAGATTAAAATAATGCTCCCATACTTATAAAAGATTTTCAGACGTACAATGTACTGTTGATAGAACATATAATCATATAATCTTTAGAGGACCATCGACAATCGATCTAACTTAAATATGTTATCTACATAGATATGTGTACCAATTTAGATCAAACCATAAACATGTCATTCTGAAATCTATGCAAAATATCATGTCAATCGAGCATACTTGGTGTACCATTTATATGCAATCGAGCAAAACTATGTATAAAATCGGACAAAAATATATTTGGGATATATATCTAAATCTGACGTGATTTCTATAAAACTTAAACCAGTGAGCGGAGCAGTATAGTCGGACGGGGCCGACCATACGATACCCTACACAACAACCACGGAACTCAAATTTTCTGCGGATGTTTATTCCGAGCCTGGGCAATATTTCGTGATATTTGCACCCTCTTACCCGATTAGAGGTAAACAGTTCGTGATATTTGCACCCACTTGCCCGATTAGAGGTAAACAGCACATCTTCCTCACACTGACATATTTTCCGAATATTACGAGTATTCAGAAGAGCTATTGTCCAGATTCCCTTCACAGTAAGTTGTGTTGTGATGTTCGGCTTTCGACTCGAAAATAACACAAAAAATTAAGTTTTCGGTCCACTTCATTCCAAAATTATTATCTGATCATCACCGAAATTATAGGCGTTGTCCTTGACCATAACCGGAACCTCATGGAACATTTCAAAGCGATCAGCGCTACAGTTCCGCTCTCTAGAGTGATTATGGGTTACTAAATAATATACGAATACGGAGATACCTGTGAATATTTAGGTGTAACTCCCACATCCGAGCACATACAACAATATAATTGGTATTAATTTAAAGGTCAACCACTCCTCTTGGATATAATATAAACTTCTCGGGTCTATGTCCTTCAGGGGTAAATATATACGCTATAGAATACAAATTTTGTCATTTTTCACACAAAAGTCAGGGTCCATTTGACCCGCTAAATATTGACCGATCTCTATAAAAACAGGCATGCTTATTCTTTGGCCCGATCCCCTTCTCCATGGAAAACTTCACGATGTTCGGGCCATTATTGCGGCCTCTGGAGCGACCAGAAAAACCGACAAAAATTTAGTATTTGGTCCATTTCATCCCCTAAATATAAACCGATCTTTTCCAAAAACAATAGGGGTCTTCATTGGCCAGAACCCAACCTACATGCAAACTTTCGTGAAGATTGGTCCATAACTATGGCCTGTATGGTGTTTACAAATTATAATGGACAGACGGACGGACGGACACACATGTCTAGATCGACTCAGCTAGTCGAGATATGACGATCGGTATACTTAAAGGTGGGTCTAGGATCAATATTTCGCGGCGTTACAAACTTTTGGGGCTGCACAAAGCTATAATACCCTGACAACATAGTTGTGTAGGGTATAAATACATTATTCTAGGTTAAATTCAATACATTAAGCAAAATTTAAATCGGACGAACATATATAGGGAAGCTATATATAAATATGAACCGATTTGAACGAAACTTCGCTTACACCAATCTGTACCTAATCGGACAAACATTGGGTGTCTGGTGCATATTTTACATAAATTCTGACGAAACTATATATGGGAGCTATATTTAAATCTGAAGCGATTTCAACAAAACTTCGCATGTACCAATCTGTAGCAAATTTAGTACGCTGTGCAAAATTTTGTATCAATCGGGAAAACATTGGGTGTCTGGTGCATCATTTATATAAAATCTGACGAAACTATGCATGGAAGCTATATTTAAATCTAAACCAATTTGAACAAAACTTCGCATACAGTACGCTGTGCAAAATGTTGTCTCAATCGGACAAACATTTTGGTTTATGCACGTTTTACATAAAATCGGACAAAACTATGTATGAGCGATATATCTAAATCTGAATCGATTTCAACAAAACTTCGCAAACATCAATCTATACCTAATTCAATACGCTGTGCAAAATTTTGTCTTAATCTGGTGCACTATTTAGATAAAATCGGACGAAAAATAAAAATGGGAGATATATCTAAATCTGAACCGATTTTCTTCAATTTCAATAGGGTTCGTCATTGAGCCAAATAAATGAGCTGTGCCAAATTTCATCCACTTCGGATAATAAATGCGACTTTGCCCTTAAAAGGCATAAACTCGAAAATTCAGCTTGACCCGGCTGGGATTTGAACCCTGGTTCTCATGGCATCTGTTGACTGTTGTCCGGCGCCTTAGCGCTCAAAGCCACCTTGCTAAGGTTATACAATATGCAGTTGTATACCATTGAAGAAAAATATTGTAGTCTGTATGGAAAAAAGTCCGTCACTACAAGAAAAATCTGCTCTGAAAAGGAATGTTCTGGTGTGATGCCAAATGTCCGAACCTTGACACAGTTGAATTTAATTCGTTATCAAGTAACGACATTTGTAAGCCACATTGCCCAATATGCCTGATGAGCCGCTTAACCAACGGCGAAACGCGTCGCATAATGGTGGGAATGTAGTATCTCTCTGGCTTTCCTTTTCATTGCAACTTCCATCATGTAGCTCATCCCGAAAGAGAAATTAATAAAAAGAATATGACATTGGTCCACTTCTCATTGATACGGTCTCCGTCCGTATTTTTTATGCCCTCCACTATAGTATTGAGGGTATACTATATTCCTTGCTAAATAATTGAGACGATTGCGAAAGTTTTTCATAATCTGCAATTTAATTTTAAAGTTCCGAACGAATTCCAGGTAAAGCTATCCTTCCACACTCAACTTAACTTTTTAAGAAATTAAACCCAACAAATATATAAAAAGTGTTAATAAGTAAATCAAAAGGGAACAAAAACCATTTTAATTAAAAATCGAAAATTCCTTTCAATTTCCTAATTAAACACCAAAAAAAAGTAAATAGGGACAAAAGGTATATCCTTTACAGACATTTGTCATTGTATGTCAAATGAATTGATTAACAAATCACAATCACATTTTTCATTAGAAATTCCCTGGATTTTTTTTTTCAATTTAACACCAAACAAATTGATGGAAATCACCAGGCAATAACAAAATACCAAAGAGTTAAAAAATGGGGATTGTTTGCATTGATTCGTTGTTGAAAATTACCATTTTAAAGGGGGTTGTTATTTATCTACAAGGACAACGATTTTTGAGGATGAAAGGAGGACAAATTTCAAAAAAAGGAGATGGGATGAGTTTTCTTAAAATTTTGTTTTTTTTTCAATCGATTGTCAGAAGGTTAGGTCTCACTGGGTGGGGAAGGGAGATATTTTTTTGTTAGGAGTAGAACCAAAGGTAATATTTCCAAATTTCTTCCACTAACCGTGCTGGATATTATTAGAGAAATATTCCTTTTGGTATATCAAGGTTAATAATTTCCGTAACAACCCTTGGCTAATAGTGTGGGGTATTTATAGGAATATAGCATGGGCAAATTCTTATATTGGGTAAAAGTACTGGGTCAATATATCGAAGCTACTAAAAAAGTTGAGGCCATATTTAGTTCCCGCTTATATTCATATATTTTACACTGATTTTCAAATATGTGCTTCGATAATTTCTAGGATCCTTGAATATTGGTCACCTTTATTAAGAACTCTTTTTAAATACAATATTTAGAAATGCATTAAATATCATATAAAACACTATTTTGTATCATCCTCGTGAATCCTTCATGCCAAACTTGGCAATTGGTTTAGTTGTTTCCTTTACTAGGCACTTTTAAATGAATATATTCAACGTTTATAATTGAAATGCCTTTGGAATCCAACGAAACAGGCATTAGAAACCGGAAAAGGAATCCTTGAGAAGAAGAAGAAGGAGGCGCAAATAAATAAAAATGAAGCCCAAGAAAGGCATTTAATTTATGCTAAATAACAATTAAAATGCAAGAAATTCAACAGTTCTATTCTAATACGATGACGCCTTTCGAAGCTGCTGTTGTTTCCATACTTGTCGACATGCCATTCCGCCATAGCTGCTGGTTCTGTTCATAGGTATGTTAATATAAATGAAAAATTTCGAATAAAAAAAAATTGTGTCTAATGCAAATAAAAGAAATTCTGCATGAGAACAGGAAAAATATCCAGAAAAGCCAAGAAACAGAAAAAAGAAATCAAAAAGCAATGTTTCTGGCATAAAAAAAATCGGAACGAAGAAAATCAAGGATGATTGCCGCGGAAGAAATACTCCAAAGTTAATGAAGGCACACAATACGAATCTACAGCTACTCCTTTTCTTATAGAGTCAGAGAGAGACAGACGGACAACCAGCTAATTTAAGTTGGAAACATGAATAAAATCTTTGCTGCAACATAGAAATATATATTTGAAAATGATGAGGATGATGTTGATGGTGGTGGTGTTAAAATCATGGTGACATTAAGTGAATTGTATGCTGACTTAATTCCGAGCATGTACTTGACATTTGTAATCTTAGCAGGATGATCGGTTGATATATACAAAATTGAAATAAATGGAAATGAGGAAAAAACCAGTAAGAAAAGTAGTAAAGTCGGACTGGGCTGACTATATGATACCCTTCACCACTTTGGGTATATTCTACATAAGGAACATTGACATGATATTGAAGGAACTTAATTATGCGATCTTTGTAAATAAGTAAACCGACTAAAATCAATCCCAACACATGCCATTCTGCAACCTATTCTAAATTTTGTAAATATATTTTAAACTTCACAGTTTAAAATGTAATATCAATCAGGCACCCATTGATTATTTGGTGTAGATTAAACATGAATAGGTCGAAATTATATATGGAAGCCGATTTCAAGAAAATTGCCAGAGATTAATTTATATTAATTTCAGTACATTGGCCAATCGGAGATGTATGTAAATCTGAACCGATTTCAAAGAACTTGACGCACGAAAGGTTATAGTAACTTCTGTACATGGTACAAAATTGTGAGACAGTCGGCCAGAGATGGCCTGTCAGAAACAGTGACGTAAATGACATACATTTCCGACGTATAATACATACGTCAGAAACGTCGGAAACCTACCCAAATCACTTAGGTTTTTGACAAAATAGCAATTTCCATTAATCAATCAGGATATTACGCATGCTTAGCTCAAATTAATATAAAATTTCAAAATTTTCTTCTCAAAAAAATTTAGTAATTTTTACCAGTTCTAGCAAGGTATAGTGAGATATATGTAAAAATAATATGTATTCTTGAAAATAACTGTATATGCTGATAATATTGAAATAAATGGCGTTTACAACATTTATTATATTTTATACAGGTATATGACGTTTTCGACGTTTACAACTTTTTGACAGTCGAAAACCAAAAAATTCGTCACACGGACCATCCCTGCAGTCGGCCAAACTTTAGGTCATTAGTGCACAATTTACATTAAATCGGACGAAAATATATATGGGAGCTATATCTAAATTTGAACAGATTTTCACGAAACATTGCACACATCATTAACTCAGTACGCTATGCACAAATTCGTGCAAATCGGAAGATATAAAGGAGCTTTGGTGCTCTATTAACATAAAATCGATCCAAAATATATATGGGAGCTATGGTGCACCATTTACATAAAATCAGACGGAAATATATATGGGAACTATAGCTATATAAGAACCGATTTTTAGGAAACGTAGGACACATCATTCTGGACCTAACTCAGTACCCTATGCCACATTTCGTGCAAATCGAAAGATATATAGGGACTTTGGTGCCCCATTTACCTTATATCGGATGAAAATATATGTGGGAGTTATATCTAAATCTGACCCGTTTTTCTCGAAACGTGACACACGACATTCTAGACTCAATTCCACTAAGTGAAATTTCGTGCAAATCGAAAGATATATAGGGACTTTGGTACACCATTTACCTTAGATCGGACGAAGATATATATGGGAGCTATATCCAAATCTGAACCGATTTTCACAAAAGTTAACACACATCATTCTAGACCTTATTTATTACGCTGTGTCAAATTTCGTGCAAATCGAAAGATATGTAGGGACTTTGGTACACCATTTACCTTAAATCGGACGAAAATATATATGGGAGCTCTATCCAAATCTGAACCGATTTTCTAGAAACTTGACACACAGCATTCTAGACATAATTCATTACGTTGTACTAAATTTCATGGGAATCGAAAGATATATAGGGACCATTTACATTTAATCGGACGAAAATATATATGGGAGCTATATCTAAATCTGAAACGATTTTCCCAATTTCAATAGGGTTCGTCCGTGGGCCAAATAAGTGACATATGACAAATTTTATCCAGTTCGCATTATAAATGCGACATGTACTTGTTTACAATTTAACATCGACAGATAGACGGACGGACGGACATGCATAAATCGACTCAGAAAGTGATTCTATGCATATTCTCAAAAGGAACCATGTGTCTATCTCGTTTCCTTTTGCCTGTTACAAACATATGCACAAAGACATAATACCCTGTACCACAGAGTGGTGAAGGGTATAAATACACGTTTATTTATAGGTCTTCAAAAAATACGTTTAACAAACACACGCCTATTTATAAGGTCTCTAAAATATATTTTTAAAAAATCCACGCCTATTTATAGATCTCTTACATTTTTCAATCCAGGCCTCTTTATAGGTCTCCAAAATTATTTTTAAAAAAATCACGGCGAAAAATGTTTTTTAAATCCTCGCCTCATTATAATATCTCCAAGAAGATTTAAAAAAATCCAATTTCATTTGTAGGTTTCCAAAAAATATATTTAATAAAAATGTACGCATTTTTGTAGAGCTTCATTTTTTACTCCTGTATATAGATCTTCAAAAAATTTAAAAATATATATACGCCTCTTTTTAGGTCTTTAAACAATATTTTATAGCTAGGCACAGCCCCCATATAACCGTACCTACCGATTTTCGGTATTTTGAACGTTTATCACCAAAGGTAATGAATTTCAAAAAAATCAGTCTAATATAAAGTTGCCTTTTAAATTTAGGTATTTTTAGGTTTTTAGGCACATGTTCCTACTAAAGCTTATTTGTAAGGGTCCATATTGTTAAAATATAATATCTCTTGTGCATTGGGGTTTACACCATTCGCCTAGAAAAATTTTAGGAATGGATTCGTTTGCTGGTTATTCCCTGTATTGTAATCCCGCCCATTATTCATTACATCAAAAGACGTGACGGCAAACCATATAGGTCCTAGTAAGATTGTGGACATTTCAGGTAAATTGTTCAACAAAATTGTCTGTATTTTAATATTTCTGGTCTCCATTATTTTCCAACATATTATAGGAAAACCTTGCTTGCATAGGTTCACTTGTATGTAATATCCTATACAATAAGACCCACTTATTTTTGCTTACATGATCGGTTTTAGCTACAGTTCCCAAACACATTTTTGTAGTATGATTTCAACTGGAGTTGGAACCTTCATTTCAAGTAATTGTCAGTATACCAATGGTGCAGGGTATGAAACGGTAGGTTCCACTTTTACTTAACTTTCACTTACGTAATTTCAATTCTTCAATGCAATCTTATCTCATAATTATAGTATTTGCTATAAATTTTATGAGCATTTAGAGTCGATAACTACAATTCTATTGAATTGAGTTGTAATTATTTAAGTTATCCGTACGACCTTAACGCAGGTGTTGATTTTGCATTTCTACAAATCGGAATGTAATAAAGTCGTTTGAGTGAATATTTTCTTACGTTCGCATTTAGCATTTCGTAAGCAATTGTTTTGTAGCAAAACGCAAGTCAACATTTGGTTCAGATAGAGATGCCATGTCAGAAAATATCAATGGTCAAAGGATAATCGGGGTTTCATTAAAAAATAATTTTTCAAGGGCTATCCGACTATTTTTTCAAGGAATATGACACCATAGAGGTGTATTCTTCAAGAATATTTCCAGAGACTAAAGCATCTTTTTTTTTCAAAAAATTGTATACCAATAAGTGTGGATATTTTAAAGAATAATTTATCCAGGAAAACTAGACAAACAAGTGTGGATTTCTTAACGAATATTTTTCAATAATAATAAGACCAATAAGAGTGGATTTATAAAGAATATTTTTTCAAAGGACCATTAGACAAATAAACGTGGATTTTTTAAAGAATATTTTTTTTTAAAGACCATTAGGCTGACAATACATACAGATTATGATCGATATAGGTCCATATTTTTAATAGCCTTCATAAAAGAGCGTTATTTTCAGTACTTTAAAGGCGTAACTGCATAAGTCGGAGTTTTAATGAAGTCCACACATACATATCCTGGTCATTTTCTGTATTGATCAAAGACTATCACTTGTAATAATTTCCAATATTGTGAAGTCACCATTTTGGACTTATTTCTGAATATGTGTTTTCACATCTGGCATCTCTATCTCGTCCATTTACGAACCGATAACGTTCGTACGCTTATTACTCCAAAACGTACACTGCTCGTTTACATTTCTATTGGCTGTTAGCACTTGCAATTGCAATTAATATGTCAGATTAGTGGGTTAGATTAGTATGACGTTAAATAATTGTGGGTATGCCAACAGACACACACATACATGAATATTCATATGCATATCTACCTACACCAATGCACATGCAGAACGATAGACAACAAAAACAATTTAAAAAGAACTCTCATATTTGTATCGCCATATCTATTTGTTTGTCTGTCAGTGATTCAATGACAGGTCACGTATATTCGCAATGTATATTCTAAAGTAGAATTTTCAATTGGTTGGAGGGTCCTTTCACACTTCATTGCTTAAGGTGTATAACGAGCTATTGGTGGAACTGAAAAAAACGAAAAACAAACAACAGCAGCAACGAGCAAATTACAATCATGATAAGATTAACTGGGTTAAACAGTGAAATTTTGCTGAAAACCCCAACAACAATGAATGAGGACAAACACCCTCCGTGATTTTTCTGTGATGTGTGTAGAAGTTCCGAAGTGACATAGAACCAGTAAGGAAAGTAGTAAAGTCGGACTGGGCCGACTATATGATACCCTTCCCCAATTTGGGTATATTTTACATATGTATCCGAAAAGACGTTGCTGTACTGTTTAAAATGTAATCTCAATCAGACACCCGATTTCAAGGAAACCTGCCAGAGATCCATACCAGAGTCAATCGAACTATGGTATGGATCTTTAGTGTACAATTTGCTTAAAATCATCACATCATTCGAGACTTAATTTAGTACGCTTTGCCAATATTCTTGCCTATCAAAAGATTTGCAGGGACTTTGGTGCACCATTTACCTAAAATCGGCCGATTTTAACGAAACTTGGCACAAGTCATTCTAGACTTAATTCAATACGCTATGCCAAAATTCGTTCAAATCAACTCATTTTCAGGGACTTCGGTGGGCCATTTACCTAAAAATCGGCTGCAACTATATATGGGAGCTATATCTAAATCTGAACCAATTTTCACGAAACTTAGCACACATCATTCTAGACCTAATTCAGTAGGCTATAACAAATTTCGTGCAAATCGAAAGATATGTAGGGACTTTGGTACACCATTTGCCCAAAATCGGGCGATACTATATATGGGAGCTATATCTAAATCTGAACCGATTTTCAGGAAATTTAACACACGCCATTCTAAGCTTAATTCAGTACCCTGTGCCAAATTTCGTGTAAATCGAAAGATATATAGGGACTTTAGTGCACCATTTACATAAAATCGGACGAAAATATATATATGGGAGCTATATCTAAATCTGAACCGATTTTCAGGAAATTTATCTCACATCGTTCTAAGCTTAATTCAGAATGCTGTGCCAAATTTCGTGGAAATCGAAGGATATATAGGGACCTTGGTGCACCATTTACATAAAATCGGACGAAAATATATATGGGAGCTATATCTAAATCTGAACCGATATTCAGGAACTTTAACACATATCGTTCTAGGCTTAAGTCAGAATGCTGTGCAAGAATTTTGTGGAAATCGAAGGATATATAGGGACCTTGGTGCACCATTTACATAAAATCGGACGAAAATATATATGGGAGCTATATCTAAATCTGAACCGATTTTTCCCAATTTCAATAGGGTTCGTCCTTGGGCCAAATAAGTGAACTGTGCCAAATTTCATCCAAATCGGATCACAAATACGACCTGTACTTTGTTAACAAAAATACATGGATGGACAGGCGGACAGACGGACGGACATGCATAAATCGACTTAGAATGTGATTCTATGCATATTCTCAAAATGAACCATGTGTCTATCTCGTTTCCTTTTGCCTGTTACAAAAATATGCACAAAGACATAATACCCTGTACCACAGTGTGGTGAAGGGTATAATAAAGCAAAGGGGGTTTCGTGACAATTAAAATTTTAAAAATATTCTAGAATTACGTAAAATCGATGTTCTTCATGTTCTTCATTTTGTTAAAATGATATTTTTACCAACATATATAAAGCGTGGGGGTTTTTAAATAATATTTTTACCAACCTATATAAGGCGTGGATTTCTTAAAAGAATATTTTCACCAACCTATATAAGGCGTGGATTTCTTAAAAGAATATTTTTACCAACCTATATAAGGCGTGGATTTTTTAAAACAATATTTTTACCAACCTATATAAGGCGTGGATTATTTAAAAAATAGTTTTACCAACCCACATAAAGCGTGAATTTTTTAAAAGAATAATTTTACCAACCTATATAAAGCGTGGAGTTTTTAAACGAATATTTTCACAGACCTATATAAGGCGTGGAGTTTTTAAAAGAAAGTTTTTACCAACCTATATAAGGCGTGGATTTTTTAAAAGAACACTTTTTACCAACCTATATAAGGCGTTGATTTTTTAAATAATTTTTTACCAACCTATATAAGGCGTGGATTTTTTAAAAGAACACTTTTTACCAACCTATATAAGGCGTGGATTTTTTAAAAGAACACTTTTTACCAACCTATATAAGGCGTGGATTTTTTAAAAGAACACTTTTTACCAACCTATATAAGGCGTGGATTTTTTAAAAGAACACTTTTTACCAACCTATATAAGGCGTGGATTTTTTAAAAGAACACCTTTTACCAACCTATATAAGGCATGGATTTTTTAAAAGAACACTTTTTACCAACCTATATAAGGCGTGGATTTTTTAAAAGAACACTTCTTACCAACCTATATAAGGCGTGGATTTTTTAAAATAACACTTTTTACCAACCTATATAAGGCGTGGATTTTTTAAAAGAACACTTTTTACCAACCTATATAAGGCGTGGATTTTTTAAAAGAACACTTTTTACCAACCTATATAAGGCGTGGATTTTTTAAAAGAACACTTTTTACCAACCTATATAAGGCGTGGATTTTTTAAAATAACACATTTTACCAACCTATATAAGGCGTGGATTTTTTAAAAGAAAAATAACACTTTTTACCAACCTATATAAGGCGTGGATTTTTTAAAAGAACACTTTTTACCAACCTATATAAGGCGTGGATTTTTTAAAAGAACACCTTTTACCAACCTATATAAGGCATGGATTTTTTAAAAGAACACTTTTTACCAACCTATATAAGGCGTGGATTTTTTAAAAGAACACTTTTTACCAACCTATATAAGGCGTGGATTTTTTAAAAGAACACCTTTTACCAACCTATATAAGGCGTGGATTTTTTAAAATAACACTTCTTACCAACCTATATAAGGCGTGGATTTTTTAAAATAACACTTTTTACCAACCTATATAAGGCGTGGATTTTTTAAAAGAACACTTTTTACCAACCTATATAAGGCGTGGATTTTTTAAAGAACATTTTTTTCCAACCTATATAAGGCGTGGATTTGTTAAAAGAACACTTTTTACCAACCTATATAAGGCGTGGATTTTTTAAAAGAACACTTTTTACCAACCTATATAATTTCAAGCCCTCTATAAGGCGTGGATTTTTTAAAGAATATTTTTTCAAGCCCTCTATAAGGCGTGGATTTTTTAAAGAATATTTTTTCAAGCCCTCTATAAGGCGTGGATTTTTTAAAGAATATTTTTTCAAGCCCTCTATAAGGCGTGGATTTTTTAAAGAATATTTTTTCAAGCCCTATCTATAAGGCGTATTTTTTAAAGAATATTTCAAGCCCTCTATAAGGCGTGGATTTTTTAAAGAATATTTTTTCAAGCCCTCTATAAGGCGTGGATTTTTTAAAGAATATTTTTTCAAGCCCTCTATAAGGCGTGAGGCGACAAACAAAATAACTGAAAATACTTCTGCATGCTTCATTGCAGCGATCAGAGTTTGTCGAAAAATTATTGACTTGATTCACTTTCTTTAACGGCACAAAAAACGAGGGGCACACTCACTCACCCACATCCATACATACACACTCACACACTTTGCATATCACAACACACTGTAAACGGAAGAGTGGCTTGTATAACGGAAGTGCTACAAAAAATTGCCAAAAGGCAGAACGATTTACATAGAAGTGCACGAAGACAAGCTGAGGACCCAACAGCTAAGCAGACAGACATACAGAATGCATGAAAGAGATAGAAATTTGCTATACAAATTGTAGTTGCAAAAATTGTTGTCGAATAAATGGACACAAATTTAAATAATCGTGAATTGAATAAATGTGCTGCTTTGGGTGCCACTCTCGTCGTGTTCATTTTATTTCAATATTTATATGGGAAACGAACAAAGGGAACTGCAAGCTACAGCGACAGTTCGTAAATTTGTGCAGCGGAAGTTGTTAACAATGCAAAAAAGAAATACTAAATATAAGTAAGAGACAACATGCTGACATTAGCACCACGGCAAAAAAATTTGTAAAATGTTTCAACAACTTATCCAGATGTTTTTTGTTGAGAAATTAGTTTTTAAATACTTGCAAAAAATTTTTAATTTAACATTTCTAGGGTAAGGATTTCAAAAATTTATTTTTAAATATCTACGCCTTGTTAAGGTCTTTAAAATTTATTTTTAAATATCTACGCCTTGTTAAGGACCTCAAAAAATTATTTTTAACCAGTAAGGAAAGTAGTAAAGTCGGATGGGGTCAACTATATGATACCCTTCACCACTATTGGCGTATTAAACAGGACTATTTACATGAAATTGGATGAATTGATTAATTAGATCAATCCATAAACATGTCATTCGTTTGCTACAATGGACAAAATTATGTAAATCGGCTTCAAACAAATATCAATATTACATTCGTTGGGCTATGTCTGTACTTCTAGAAAACGCAACGTTCTTTTATGTTAAAGTTTGTACGTTGGGCAAAATTTCATGTCAATCTGACAAACATGAGGAGTTTAATGTACCATTTACTTAAAATCGGACGAAAATATATATATTGGAGGATGACCGTAATGTAGGGGCCGCACTGAAACGAGGACCAATGTTAATAATTTTTGGTAAACCCAAAATATCAAAGTACAGCCGCCCATTAAAATCCCAAAAAAAATTACAGCAAAATTTGTTAAAAGACTTGTCCATAATTTCAAACATACTGAAATTTGTATTGTATCGTTTTTTGAGGGCTACACTGAAAAGTGGTTCAATATTGATAATTTTATATACAGACCGAATTGGCTGTTATTTGATATTTTGGGTTCTCATTAGGTATTAACTAATGAGAACCCAAAATATCAAATAACATCCAATTCGGTTCAAAACATGTCCAAAATAGAGAGATTTTGGAGGTAACGTATGGGGGATATGCCTACACGTCCACTGATATAGCTCTGGCACTTCTGTGCAAATTTTTGGACAGCTAGCTCAGTTTCTGCAGATGCTAGAGTGATTACAACAGACTGATGGACATAGCTATATCGTCTTAAAATTTTACACTGATCAAGAATATATATACTTCATTGGGTCAGAAACGATTATTTTGAAAAACCAAACATACAACGATGGAGGGTGTAAAAATGGGTAAAAATATGCTGAAGCCAACAATTTGTTTGTCTTTAGCTAATTTATGACTAAAATACACCATTTACAGACTTGTGCTCAACGACTGAATTGAAGAACCCCATATTGGCAATATAGTTCTAATGTATGATTTTTCCATATTTCCACCGCATTGGGGAGGCATATAGGGGAGACTGGGGCACCTTCGGCATCGGGGCACCTTTGGCAATCGCGTTTTCGATATGAAGCTCTCACCGTACATCCCTAGTTTCGATATATAGGTATCGAGTATCGAAATAAATAACTGACACAAAGTTTGAAATTTCTAGCTAATAAGCTTATTTAGATACATGGGTTTTTGTATTTTTATAGATGTTTCTGTAATATTTCAATTCCATTTCGTAAGTATTTCGTGTATAAAAATTTTGAAATTTTTAAGACAATATTATTAAAAAAAGGTTAACTACGATGTGTATTATTAATTATAATAATATTAAAAATATAATGTTTTTACAAAATTGATCGAAAAAAAAATAAAAAAGCTATAAAAAGTACATTCGGGGTACATTCGGCATTTTAAAGTGGGGCACATTCGGCAATATACAGATTGTGCAATATTATTTCCTTAAAATGTTTGAGTTCGTCTTTAAAACTAATCCTTTAATATGGTTCGAAATTGCATATATAAGATCAAACGTGCTTGTATTGACGAAAATGCGATAGAAAACCCCTATTTCTGATGGTGTGTGCGACCTTGAGATGTAAACGTCCGCTGCTAGAAAATAAAGCCCTATAATTCAAACATTGTGTGGGGTATTAAAACCAAATCGAGCCTTAAGAGGATCAGAATTTCAACCAGACTGATAGCGATGACAATTACCCGGCTATGACTACGGTGCCGAATGTGCCCCATCAAATGCCGAAGCTACCCCGGGTTGGGGCACTTTCGGCGAATTTGACTTTTTTTACAAAACTGTAAAATTTTTTAACTACTACTATTTTTTTATATCTTTTTGGTACTATTTTTATAATTAAGTGTCAGAGGACAGTAATCAGCCATAAAGTTGTTATATATGTTGAATAAGTACTGAGATATAGAGCTCTAAAAAAAGTGCCGAAGGTGCCCCAGTCTCCCCTACACGGTTCTTGGTGGATATGAGCATATGAGATTTAAAAGCTTTCAAAATATTCACCCTTTGTAGGGGTGGAGCTAGAAGGAGTGGACCGATAAGTCCCATCTTGCAACATTATACAGGTTTAGTTAAAATATTAGGGTGTCAATGTTTGGTTCAAATCCGATCCGTCTGTTCCCAATAAATTTTCAGCAAAATTTAGACCATTTTTTGGGGGGAGGTACCAGAAGGAGTGAACCGATATTCCCCATATTCGAACTAGATTTAAGTTTGAAAAAAATATTACTATGTGCACAGCTTGGACCAAATCGGACATTCCATTCGCTTTATATTAGATTTATGAATATTCAATATGTTGACACTTTGTGTGAGGGTATCAGAAGGACCGATAGGATTGGCAAAAATATTGCATTGTGCAAAGTTTGGATGAAATTGGCTATTGCGTTCGTTTCATATGAGATTTACAAGTTTTGAAAATATTGACCCTTTGTAGGGGAGATACTAGAAGGTGTGGACTAATGAGTCCCATCTTCGAACATTATAAAGGTTTCGATAAAATATTAGGTTTTGCAGAGTTTAGTTGAAATCGGATAGTCAGTTCGCATTATATTATAAAATTAATTTTCATCAAAATATTGACAATTTTGTGGGGTTACTTGATTAAATTTTGGAAGCAATTTTACGATGTGCAAAGTTTGAAGGAAATCGGTTACTCCCTTCGAGAGTTATCTTGTACATCAGCCAGCCTGTCAGACACGCAGACGGACGGGCGGATATTTGTAAATGAGTCCAATTTGTCTGAAACGGATTTGGTCCAAAGAACCATGGAGTATAAAACCAATATTTCGATGCGGCACATTTTTGCCGTAGCAAAGCATATAAACCCTCTTTAGCCTCAAATATACTTCGAAATTCAATTGCAGTTGCACTAAACAAATTAGTAATTTTGCCCCCGGTCCCCCTTGGGCCACCCCTGGCTACATATATATATATATATATATATATATAGATCTGAAGCGATTTTCACGAAACTCAGCACACACTAAACACACTGGACCGATTTTCACGAAACTTGGCAGACGTCACTCTAGGCTCAATTCAGTACGCTATTCAAAATTTCGTGCAAATCGAAAGATATATAGGGACTTTGATGCACCATTTATATAAAATCGGACGAAACTATATATGGGAGCTATATCTAAATCTGGACCTATTTTCACGAAACTTAGCAGACATCACTCTAAGCTCAATTCAGTACGCTATGCCAAATTTCGACCAAATCGAAAGATTTATAAGGTCTTTAATACACCATTTACTTTAAATCGGACGAAACTATATATGGGAGCTATATCTAAATCTGAACCGATTTTCCCCAATTTCAATAGGGTTCGTCCTTGGGCCAAATAAGTGATCTATGCCAATTTTCGTTCAATTCGGATCATAAATGCGACCTGCACTTTGTTTACAATTTAACATGGACAGACGGACGGACATGTATAAATCGACTTAGAAAGTGATTCTATGCATATTCTTAAAAGGAACCATGTGCCTATCTTGTTTCCTTTTGCCTGTTACAAATATATGCACAAAGACATAATGCCCTGTACCACAGTGTTAGTGAAGGGTGTAAAAATCTACGCCATGTTAAGGTCTTCAAAAAATTATTTTTAAACATCTACGCCTTGTTATGCCAAGGATGGCCTTATCACAAGTCCCAATTTTTTTTTAAATATTAACACAATATTTTCTGTTTGTTTAAAATTTTATTATTCTCAATAAAAATAATTTTATTACTTAACTAAATGAGAAATTTGGCCAATAAGGGGCTCCGAATGATTTGAGAGGATGAACGTGATAAATAGGAAAATGGCATAAAATTTTGAAATAAAAAAGGTTTAGGAACAACTACAACAAAAACTGGACATTGACATTCAAAAGGAACACCGTGACATACAAAAGTGGCCACTGGACATGGACAACTACTACTAATGAGTTGGAGAACAGCAAACACTAATTATCTTTCCTCGGATAGGTAATCAGTGGCAAAACATCTCTCTCCAACCCATTCGGGTCACAATGCAATCTAAGTTGGTCATTGTCTTTGTGTTTTGCTGTTGTTGCTGTCGTGGCTTAGAAATTGTAGGCCAAATTGCCACTTTGGAATTTGACGGAAGACACCTTATCGGAGGGTGAGTATTGGCCACTTTCCAAACCATTACGTGGTGGAATTGGAGAAGCTTCAGCGGGAGCAGCAGCAGTGGTGTAGGCTTGGGTGTGGGTAGCAGGAGTGGTGGGGGTGGCAACAGTGGCAGTGGTGGCATAGCTGGCGGGTTGGTATTGTTGTTGTTGCTGTTGCAATTGTTGTTGTTGGGCAGCTTGTTGCTTCAAATATTCGGCATATTGTTCGGCGGTGTAGTATTGATTGGCCTGGGGTTGTTGGGCAACGGTAGCTTGTTGTTGTTGAGCGGCAGCGGCAGCTGGTTGATTGCTGTACAATTGTTTCAACAACTCACGTTGTTGGTTGGCATAGTACAATTGTTGTTGTTGCTGCTGTTGTTGTTGTTGAGCCAATTGCTGTTGAGCCAAAGCTTGTTGTTGTTGCTGATAGGCATAGTAGGCAGCGTTGTATTGATCAGCAGAATATTGAGTTTGGGCAGATTGTTGGGCCTGTTGGGCAGCAGCGGCAGCGACTTGTTGATATTGGGGTTGTTGAGCGGCAGCAGCTAATTGTTGACGTTGTTGCAATTGTTGGATGGTTTGAGCGTACTGGGTAGGTTGATAGGCAGCAGCTTGAGCAGGAACGCCAGCACCAGCATAGTTGGCATATTGAGTAGCTTGTTGTTGTTGTTGGGCCAATTGTTGAGCATAAGCAGCACTGGTATATTGGGGTTGAGGTTGTTGATATTGTTGTTGTGCCTGACCAGCAGCCAATGAGGTGTACTGTAAAGAGAAGAAGGGAAATTTTGAAATTAGAAAATTGTTTCTGAGAAATTATGTGGTATGGATGGACAAGTTGACTCGTACCACCGCATAACAACATTTTCCCGTTGGAGGCTTTGCCATTCGATTTGATGCCATATTCATTGTCTTCATTTGGTACATGATTACTTTTATTATTAAATAATCTTACAAATAATTTTAAAAAAATAAATAAAATACACTGACAATTTCAAAACAATTTACACAAATAATTTTTTAATTAGAGAAATAAAAAAATATTGAAGGTAAGGTCGAAGCCTTCCTTGTTAATTTTTTCCAAATGTTTGATATTACAAAGTAAAGTTTTTTTCGGTCCACAGGATTTCCATTTCAAAATATTATTTCTAATTTAGGGGTGGAAGGCCTTTGAGAGCAAACAAAGATTAAAAATCTCGTTAGAAGACGGTCAAGACTATTTTCTATATACTTCGACTTCCAAAATATGATATGAGAGTGTTTCAGGATGTATTTTTTAAGGATATCTGAAAGCACATTTTAATATTTTTTACACATAGAAAGTTCAGATCTTCTTCAAGGATTCAGAGTTCATTCAGAGTTTTGAGTCATTATCTAGAGAATATACATTTCAGGGATTCTGATATAAAGTGAGACCTTTTGAAGTGCTCCTGTGCAAAGGGAACCTTCAAAAGAGACCTTGGTTCCTTAGGAAGCTATCTAACGGTTTTTGCTTTTAAAAAATGTTCTAAACTTAGAAAATCTTTAGATTTCGGTATTTTACGGATTAAAGGAAGTCTTCTCTAACTCTGCAATCGATTTCTCACTAGACCTTAAAAATATCCTTTATATTAAATACCCCTTTAGAATTTTCCTTTTTTTCGAAAACATCTTCTAGCCAATATATAATTCCGGAAAACTTCTACATATTTGAGATTTTCATGAAGTCTTCTACAACTCAGAGAACAACAGTAGGTCTACTGTAGAGAGGTTTCTCCAGACACCTAAATGGTCTTGTATATACCTTCATAAGATCTCTATATATAAAAATAGACCTTCAGGATGCATTTTTGTTGAAAGGAGAACTTCAGAATCTCCTTCTAAGAGACAGGATAACTTTTTTAGGTCTTTGTCTCACAGAAAGTCACTTTAAAAAAAAAAACTTTTATATTTAGAACATATTCTGGACTTTTTGTTAAATTATGGGATTTCTTGGAAACTTTTCGTCAGAAAATTCTTTATAGGAAGTATATAAAAGGCTTTCAGAATACACCTTATACATTAAGTATTTGCAAAAATTTACCTATATTGAACGTATTCCGGGCAGAAGTGTTTTCTTTACCAAGAATCTGAAATGCCAAAGTTGAGCTTTTTCGGTTGGAAAATGCGATTATAAGCCTTAAAATACCAAAAAGTGGGCGGGACCTTTAGGGATCATTTGCTGTGCAAATATATACCGATCCCCAAAAACCCCTAATTGTCAAATTACAGAATTTTCGGTTGGAAAAGTGCGCTCATAATCTTCAAAATATCGAAAATTGGGCGTGATCTGTATATGGAAATATTGTAAAAAATTAGGAATTATTTTTTGCGCCAGTCTTGAAAACCCAATAAAGAGTCCTTTTGATTGGAAAATGCGTCTAAAAACTTAAAAATAAAGAAAATATGTCGGGATCTTTCTATGGAGCTTGTGTCGAAACATAGGCCTATTTTTCTGAGCGAATGTATACCAGCCTCCAAAACCTCGGTATGACAAATTACAGGCCTTGTGGTTGGAAAATACTGCTAATAACCTCAAAATGCCGAAAATTGCGCGGGATCTTTATAAGGGGCTATATCAAAACATACAGCCTTCAAGACCCCGAAATATCAAATCAGAGTCTTGGTGGTTGGAAAATGCGCCTCAAATATGGAAAATTGGGCGGCTATGTCAAAACATGGACTTATTTTAATCATTTTCTGCGTAGATCTATCTCAGCCCACAAAAAAGTACAGTCCTTTTGGATGGAAAATTCGGATAAAAGACTTTAAAAACATAATATGGGCCAGAATTCATAATTTTCTGCATAGATCCGTGTAAGCCAATCAGAAGACGGTTGGTTGGAAAATGCCTCTGAAAACTTCAAAATACCGTGGACCGATGTCCCTCATTTGCAATAATTTCAAAGACCTTTCTTAAATATTGATATCACAATCATGGTTTCAAGAGACAGGCGGACATTTCCAAATCGAAATAGAATTTTATTGTGATCAAGAAGAGATATGGGGTCTAGACAAATGTTTTTAAGTCGTTTGCAATACCAAATTTATGTTGGAATTTATAAAATATCTACCCGAATACCTAAAAAGGAGATTTAATCGCAAGATAAGGAACAAAAAATAGACCCTTCGCGATTTATGATCGATCACTACTAGGTGATCGATTAATCAATGAACTAAGTAGTGAACTAGGATCTAGATGAACGAACTAGTTCCATCAAAAGAAATCGGAACTTTGCTCTTTTAAATGAACTAAAATATACAATACAATATTCTATTCTAACTTTTCGAATCTATCGACAATTTAAGATATACTCAAAGGGAGAAAGTGAGAAATACGAAATATTATAAAGGTATCATGTGAAGTATATGATTTCACTTACTATTAATTTATTTTTTACTGACAACATTTTTCCACGAAATGTAATTGAAATTACATTACATGACAATAAATTTTCAATAACAAGACAAAATATTCGACCACAAATTTGGAGCCAAATATTACATATGTGTTAACACAAAACTATTAACAAAAAAAAAAAAACAACTAATTATTATACAAAATTATTTATAAATAATAAAGACAAAAAACTAAAAAAATACAAAAATAAATTTCCACATAAAGATGACATTCAAATGGCCAATGGACATTTATTTACCCACAAAAATAATTATATTTTTTTGCGGCTAGCTAGGCAATTTTACAGATTTTTATCCAAAAACTGCCATACATGCATTGCAGAGACATGCAATGCATACTCTATTTTTCTGTTTTTGAAAGAGCGAACGAGAAAAAAATCTAATTATTTTTATTAAAAGTTATACTAATTTTTAATTGTTTTATAAATTTATATAATGTTTGATGCAAGTAAACATTGCAGTTCATTCTCGTTGGAAAATTCATACGTGTTGCAATTATTAATTTACATTGGAAATTTAACGCTGCGGGGAATTTCATTTGAATTTTTCTAAAAATATTTGTGGTATCGAAACATAAACCATTGGCAATTATGTATAATTGCAAATTTGGTTTATTAATTAAATTTCACAGAAATGCATTTCGAATTTTTGCGATATATTTGACATTGTTGTCATTGCGGGCGGCTGATGGCAGACCACAGGTAAGAAGGGATATATATTTTTTGTGGGTGGATTTGTAAGTGAGTGATTGAAATGGAAATAAAAGTTGCGAAATTCGGAGAAATGGATGGAATTGTAAAGTGGAATAATAAAATAAGTAAATTTTGATAATGATCGTAAGTAATTTACATCGGTTCTCATTTAGCCATTATTCCCACTGGCATATTATTTAATACAAAACATAATTGTTTATTGTACTTACAAACAACCTAAAAATATTACTGAACTTCAGACTATATCAATCAGTCTTAATACATACTGGGATATTAACAAAAATTAATTCAAAATCTTTCCTTAAATCTCAATACCCAAAATGTTGTTTCTCGAATTTTAGTCTAACCTGTGAAAATCTCAATTCATTGAAATTCTCATTGGGATATTCTGGAATTAATCACTCAATAATAGTTTTAATTTTCTAATGGGATATTCGCTAATAAATCTCTATGACAAATGTAATCTACAAAACTATATACTGACGGTGCCTACTGGGATATTTTTTAATGGAAAATGCTTTCATAAAATTTGTTAAAGTAGATATTCTCCACGTTCCTGCCAGCCCTTATATCTACTGGGAAATTTTCTGAGGTGATCATATTCTTAACATTCCTGCTAGGTTAACATATTTCGGCAATCTCTCTATAGTACAAATTATTAATCACTATATATTCCTACTGGGATATTTTTGATTCAAAATGCGTCCATAACTTCTGCTGAAGCAGATTAAAAGAAAAAAGGTTATCAACATTTCTTTTTCGTTATAATTTTTTCATACTAGTATATTTTATCTACACTGGGTTTGCCACTGGATTGATTTAATACATATGGATTTCCTCCAATATCCATCAGATATTATTCCTATTGGGGCAATTTTAAAGTACAAAATTTTTTATCTTTCTAAACTTCTCCTTTCTTCATTCGTTGTAGAATTTTATTTTCTCTCTGGGATATCCCCACTAAAAATATTCTTTCTATAGCTTGTTGATCTATAACACACTTCATTTTCCTAATGGGATATTTTTTGATATAAACTATTTTATCCGGCAAAGTAGACTTTATAAATAAATGTTTTATTCTCATTTTAAATCTTGAAAAAGAAAACATGTAAATGTCTTGAATATATGAGACCTCCTCAATCTATACTATTTCCCACTGGGATGGTTGTGATTAACATTACGTATTATTCCCACTGGGATATTCTGTAAATGTCCAATGTGCATAAAATACTTCCCTATACACTATTTCCTACTGGGATGGTTGTGATTTACAGGGATTTCCTCAAATCTGCATCAAATATTATTCCCACAGAGAAATTCTTTAAATTCCCTATGTTCATTTAAATTTGTTCTGTTTCTAATCATCCATTTATTTTAGGACTTCTTTGAAAGTGTGGCAATGGGTGCCGTTCAAATGGCCGGCCAGGCTGCCGAAATTATGGCAAATGGTGGTGCGTTGAAAAACGACAATGGTTTTGAAGTGCCCTTCGCCAAAGTGCATTCGAAACAGGAAGCTGGATTTGGTGAAGCCATACGAAAGCATGACAACTCAGATTCTTCATCGGAAGAAGATCGGAGAAGACGTAAACGCTCTTTGGGTCTAAGCAATGAAATGGCTTTGGAATCACTGTATGAAGTGGAAGCCCTACTGCCTTTGCCACATCAGCATCGTTCAAAGAGGGCACCATGTTTCAGCTGGGGAGGAATGGGAAGTGGAGGAGGTGGTACTACTGGTGGCGGTGGAGCTGGCAATGGAGGAGATGGTGGTACTGGAGGAGGTGGTGGAGGAGATGGCATTGACGACGATGTCTTCGACGTTGAGCGTAGACGCCGTCAAATGGCTGCCCGTAGACGTAAGGCGGCCCAACAACGCAAGAAATCTCGCACCACGGGAAAGAAGACGACAACTCGAAAAACAAATAAAAAGGGTTTTATGGGAGAGGAAGGAGATGAACCGGTGGTATCAACTGCCTCAAGACGTAAACGACAAACAGAAATTGAAGATCTGAGTAATAATATGACTAAGAGTGGTAAAGATATTTCACAACATGCCCAACAATTTGCCGAAACTATACGCGGAGCTTGGGAAAATTTTGCCAATTCGATGAATCAATTCGCCCAGAAATTTAAGCAGGCCTTTGCTGGTAATAGTGGTGGAATGGGAGGAAGTGATGGTGGCGGTGGTGAAACTGGTGAAATTTAATTATATCGAATTGTGAATGTTTTGTTAATTATTAAAAGCTGGGTAATCGGAAAATATATGATATGATTTAAGAAGTGTTTTTTTTAGCGGGGATATATATCAGGTGGGTATTAGGAATCAAGATACTAAAGTAGATTTTTCTAATATTAAAATTAAATATTTTTCCTATGATATTCTTTTTGAAAATATACATCTAGTTCATAAAAAATTATAAAATTCTAAAAAAATTATTAGTGAAAATTCCTGTTTGTGGTTTTTGAATATATTCCTTATTTAAAATTTGGGTTCATGAAAACATTCCTAAATTTCATTATAATTGTTCCTGAAAAATTGTGTTTTTATGTATCAACGACTGTAATATATGAAGGAAATCCACAAAAACATTTGCAGTTATAGTTAATAGAAATATTCCTAAAATAATAAAACAAATTCATAAAAAGGCATTAGCACTTTGCGTATGAAAAATATTCCTAAATCTTTGGTGTAAAATTTCACGTTTTGAAGTTTATGAAATTGTTCATAAAATCCAAAAATTGGTTTCTTAAAAATTACTTCAACTATTTTGAATAAACATTTTGGTATTGCCCTTCACCTATCTCCTAATATTCGAAATGGTGGATTGTGGTCAGGTTCTTCAAGCAAATAGACTCCAATTTGATACTTTGGGTTCTTATTGGTTAGCAAATGTCTCTACGAAAAATAATCAAATTCGATCCACTTTTGAGGGTAGGCCCCCTACCTATTTTGGGTAGTTCTGGTATGATGGGTCAATTTTTACATCGCAAATGTCGGAAATTAGGTGCTTCAGTACGATTTTCAACCGAATTGCCTGTAATTTGGTATTTTCAATGCATAGCAAATCTTCCTATCGAAAATTATAAAGATCGGTATCATGTTTAGGGTAGCCCCCAATATTACCGTACCTCCCAAATTTCAATCATTTTGGGAGCTTTTCATCCGATTTTTATTTTATTTTATTTCTACAAAATATTACCTCTATCGATCAACATTATAAGGTTGCCCCCATATAAAGGCATCCCTCAATATGCGGTATTTTTGTGGAGGTTGGACGCTTTTTTCAACCGAATTGTTAATAATTTGATATGATCTCATTGGTTAGGAAATCTTCTTCCAAAAAATTTATTAATATGGGTGACTTTTTAGGGTAGCCCATATAATCGTACCTCTCAAGATAATTTTTTGATAATTTTGGTAGCTTAGTCAAATGGCTGCAATTTGAGGTAACAAATATTTTTACAAAAAAATGTCATTATTTGTCAAAATTTCGAGTTATCCTTCTTATAACTGTGCCCCGCAAATTTCTATATTTTCCAAAGTTGGGGCACGAATTACAAAAATTCGCCGATCTTTGGGTATAGGCACTATATAAAGATCAAGGCCTTTTATAGGTATTTTGATGGTCCTGGGTACATTTTCCAACCAAAGCTTTTCATTGCGAATTCTCAGAAATTGGAAATTCCGGGACTGTGTTGGAAAAGTTATTTAGTTTCAGAATATTTTAAATATAATTATATTCTATAATTCTACATAGCCTCCATAGAATGGTCACGTGCCATTTTTGGTATGTTCAAGGTGGCCACACCAATTAACAGAAAAAAAGGTTGGATCGATTTTCAATATGAGAAGCATTGGCCAAGCGGAATGAGGTAGACCCATTTCTTAAACGGATGGTGACTGGAACGATCGTGGTCAAAGAAACACCTCAAACGGTGGCCAAACCAGGACTAACGAGAAGATTCTGCTATGCATTTGGTGGGAGTGGAAGGGGATTATTTGTTATGAGTTGCTTCCATATGGCCAAACGCTAAATTGTGATCTCCATGGTCAGCTTTGAAGATAGCAATTGACCAGAAACGGCCAGAGTTGGCTAACAGGAAATGTGTCGTGTTCCACCATCGCTAGAAACTTCGAGAGCTTAGTTGGGAAGTTTTAATACATCCGCCATACAGTCCGGACTTGATACCAAGCGATTATCATATTTTTCTTGGATTGCAACATTTCTTTAATGATAAAACATTTGTATCTAGGGAGGATTGTGAAAATTGATTGTGAAGGACTTCTATGAGAGAGGCATTATGATGTTACCTTTAAAATGGCAACGAATCATACAACAAAACAGTACATATCGGAAATTTCGAAGGATATTAAATTAACTCCCATAGTTCATAAAAAAATAATGGATTTCTTTTTCCCCAAACTAATATCTGTTGGAGACTATGTATGCCTGTTTATTGAAATTGCGATGAAAAAAAAAAATGAGGTTGAAAAAATCGTTGCATAAAAATGTCCATATTGGCTCATGTTTTTACTGAGCCCTCATATAAGAACCACGGCCCATTTTATATATTTTCAATTAGTACCTCAAGATATAGGGTATAAAATGTTCGGTCAGGCCGACCTTTACGTGTTTTCAATTAAAAAATGTCCTCCGTTCCTTACCCCGCAATTATCTCTCTCTCTCTCCCCACCTTGTATTTACCTTAAATCCTTAAATTGCCATACACAAAATCCGGTCGGATTTTGTGCATTCCGAATGTGCACCTCATGAATGAGGGTATACAAAGATCCATTCTGTCTAACTTAAGGAATTTTCACTTTGTAAAATGTCCTTCATCCATTCCCTCATCGACCTCCGTTCTGTCCCCTCCCTCCATTTAACGAGATACTTAAAAAAATCTCCTCCGTCCCTTACCTCAATTTCTAAAAAATATTTACATTGCCACACCATATCCGGACCGATTTTAGGTATGCTAAATGCATACCTAAAATGATGGAGGGTAAAACAAGTTCGGTTCGGTCTCACTTAAGGACTTCTTAAACTATCCTCCATCCATTTCTCCTCACAATCACTCTCCTCTCCTACATTTAACTTAAATCCCTAAATAAAAAAATATTTCAATTGCCAAAGGTGCCTCATGTCTGGATTTGACTGGAAATCTTTTCATAGTACCTCTGAATTTAGGTTAATTTAATGAATATTAATGAAAGTGCTCCATAACATCTGGTGTTCATGGTGCTTACGATGATGATGAATATCTTTAATAATAACAGCAACAAAAACGACATCGTTTATACAATATGCCAAGTTTGCATGTTTGCTCTACAAAGATAACAACGTAGCTGCAGAGTAAATAACAAAAACAAAATAAAAAACTACAACAACAACAACAACAAAAAACATTTCCGGCCACTTCCGTTACATCAAACAGCAAAACAAAATAATCAGGCTGGCTGGTACTCCACACTGATGAAATGCAAATAGATAGCAGACATGTACATGATGTTCGAATCGGGATGTTTTACGATCCTCAGCTCCTCCACCTTACTCCCTGGGCCAGCCATCTGGTTACAAATGGGTAATTGTATGTCTCTCTGTTTTGAAGGTATCAAAAGTATAATAGCCCCGTTAGAAAATGGCTTTGTTAACAATTGTAAAGAAAAATTTAGCAGCGCAACAGTTACCGAACGGTAGGAAATAATAAATAAACGGTTATAAAAAACCCCTTTCTTTTTGTTGTCGTTGTTGCTTTTTGTTAATTGTTTTATCGCTTTTTTCTTCTTCTTTGTGAAGAAAGCTAAAGAAGGGATATTTAAATACAAAAAATTAGGACACAGCTCTGTGACAACAATTAAAAGCCTTTTAAATTGGCAACTTAAAAAAGCAATAAATTTAAAAGCCTTTATAAATAGCAGCAGGAGGAGGGGAGGAGAAACCAATGAAGAAAAACAACAACAAAGGATATTAATAACAATTATTATTTGTCAGCAATCATGACGACGATAGGGATGAGGATGCCAAAAATAGCCTCACTCTTTAATGCTGCAACCATGTCACTTTTGATGTTTTCCATAACTATGGGTTTGAGCGGTCTGGGTAGGCAGATGACAGCAGAGGTGGAGGCCTTTCAAAAGCCTAAGGTAGGTTTTCCATTGGAAAAAAATCTTTAGCCCCAACAAAAAAATCATTAATTTTCTTTAATACCCAAACATAATCTCCTCTCCCCTTCACAAAAAACAAAAACAACAACAAACAATGCGGAAAAAAGTTTTCACATCATCATCGTTGCTGATGAAAACCCAACGAAAATTAATACATCATCATCGTCGTTTTCGACGTGATACTTATGTTGAGGGCACCGATGCTGAATATCATGATGATGATGAAAATTACGAAATCATACCAACATTCGATGCTAACGGTGAAAGACCCAAATCACCCGGTGAACACATTTCAGAGAGAGCTGAAAAAATTGCCCAAACCTTTACGAATATGTGGCAATCAATGGTGGATACGGCCAAACATTTAGCCGAAGCCATTCGTCAACTCTTTACCGACGATGAGGAGGAATATCATTTGACGCCCGAAGAGCTGCAGGCACGTGGCTATGCCATCGAGGAACAAAATGAAATTTGGCGTCGTGAAAATCAATTATAAGGGAAAAGGAGAGGATGAGAACCGTATGGAGAATGAAGAGGAAATGGAGAAGGACGTTGGTAGGAGAGGCATAAGAAAATAAAGAGCAGTTGTAATGAATTTGGTTACCGAAAAATATCAAATTACCGAAAGTTAAGCTTCTGGGATATTTCGTACTTATGGGCGAAAAAATATGTGATAATTCAGAATAATTGGAATTTCGAATAAGAATATTGTGTAACACAAAAATAAAATCATTATTATTTATGTGAAATTGGGGCAAGTTGTGTAATATCTCGAAACTTCGAAGATTTATTTACATCATAATAATCGAGGGAATATTAATTTTGAAATTTTTTTTTCAATATATCGAAATATTCAAGGTCTATATATTCTGGAAGGGTGTAAAAATAGAAATCAGGTTTTTAGAAGTAAGAATAAAGTTTGGAATTTTTAATTTAATTCTAGATAAGACATCGGACCCATTTTATTGAAGAGTTTTTAATATTACATTTCAGAATCCCAAAGGATAGGAGACACCTAACAGAATTGTGTACTGTGAATTAGCATTTTCCAAACTAAGCCCTTTGTAATATGAATTTGCAAAATATATTTAATATCATACACGGTGTTGACATTCCGCATAGTATAGATCCCCGTATTAAGGTAAACCCCTGTGGAATTTTGGTCTCGCAAAGGATAAAATACCTTCTAGAAATTTTTTCAGCATAGATTAAAGTTTTGACATAGTTCGTCTACATAAAGATTTTATTACTTTGGGGTTCTTAACGGTTCTACAATCATTTTCCAACTGCAAACGCTATAAATACCCATTTATAGATCAAATAGAATTTCCTTCGGTTTAAGGGTTCTCAATGGTTCCAGAAACACTTTCCAATTGAAGAGGCTGTAATAGGGCATTTATATTTTATTGGAGGAAAAATTGAATATAGCTCGATATTATAACATAGAACTCCATTTAAGTCTTTCCTCATTTTAAGTAATCTGAAGGTCCCAACCACATTTTTCAATATAAGAGGAAATTGCTAAATATCTGTATGTCCTCGCACCAATATATGAAACTGTACCGTTTAAATATAGCATTAATGGAATAGGGTATGAAAAGCTCGCTCCTTTCAATAAATCTCGGTTTGCTTAAAAGGAACTAGTTCATTAATTTAGTTTCACTTTCCGTTTTAGTTCAATCGTTCGTGGTGTAGTTAGGTGGTCCCGGAACGAACTATAAGAACTATTTTGATAAAGGAACAATATGAACTAGGTCCAGTTATTTATTTATTTATTATTTTCGTTAACTATATTAAGGAACTAGTTTCTTTTTGAAAAAATGAACTATCGAAAAATCGATCCGTTCAGTGAACTACATTGCTGAAATCTAGTTCTTGGATACACGTCAGTTAATTCTGCCAATGAACATAAAGATTTGCATCAAAACTTGGTGAACGAGAGCAAAAATGAACAAAGTACCGATAATTTTATTTGCGGAATAGTTCATTTGAACTAGTTAATCGAAATGATTCAGGACTTGGCAACGTTTTCCAATGTAAGAGGTTTTAAAATGCCTTTCCGAAAACTCTTTATTGATCCAATACATCTCTCCAATGCATTTCGGTTTTAAGGAAATAGGTTTGGTTGTTTATTAAGTCACACAGTTCATTTTAATTCAATATTCCTAGGATACACGTCAGTTAATTCGATCAATGAACATGGAGATTTGGATGAACGACTGGTTTAAAAGGAATCTGGTGAAGGAGAGCAAAAGTTAAGGACCGATGGTTCCTTTTGTGGAATATTTTTTTTGAACTAATTCATGTCGAATGCCCATGTCATAGCTACATTTTCCAATGTAAGTGCTTGTAAAATACCTTTCAGTACATTCATCAATATATAAATATATATCCTTTTTTATCTTTTGGCATCACAAATGCATTTCAGTTGTAAGAAAAGGAACTTGGTTTTTTATTAAGTCCACAATTCCTTTTAGTTCAATCGTTATTGAATACAGGTCGGTTAATTTGGCCAATGAACACGACGATTTGTATAAACGATTGGATCAAAATGACAAAAACTTCCGAGCCTAGTACCGATGGTTCCTTTTGGGGAATAGTTCATGTGAAGTAGTTCATGTCAGAATGATCCAAGTCTTAGACAATGTAAGTGTTTCTTAAATACCTCCCAGTAAATGCATCAATATAGATCCGCAGATACTGGGACTAAAAATGTATTTGGGCATCTCTCCAATGCATTTCGTTTTTGAGGAAAGGAACTGGGTTGTTTATTTAGTCCCGCAAAAAGTTCCAGGCCTAGTACAGATGGTTTCTTTTGCGGAATATTTCATTTGAACTAGTTCGTTGGAGTGATCCGGGTCTTAGCTACAGCTTCAAATATAGATCCGATTGCACGCACTAATATTTTTTTCATTTTATTTTAGTATCTCTCCAATGTATTTCAGTTCTGAGGAAAGGAGCTGGGTTGTTTATTAAGTCCCATAGTTCCTTTAGTTCAATCGTTCTTTGATACACGTCAATAAATTCGATCAATGAACATGAAGATTAGGATGAACGATTGATACAAATGGAACTTGGTGAAGGAGAGCAAACATTTCCGGGCCTAGTACCGATGGTTCCTTTTGCGGAATAGTTTATTTTAACTAATTCGTTGGAATGACACAGGACTTTGCTAAGTGGTTGTAAAATACCTCCCAGCAAATTAATCAATATGGATCCATAGATCTACGCACGTAATATATGCAATATATAATATATCTCCAATGTATTTCTTTTTTGAGGGAAAGGAATTGGGTTGTTTATTTAGTCCCGCAAAAAGTTTCAGGCGTGGTACCGATGGTTTCTTTTGCGGAATAGTTCATTTGAACTAGTTCTATGGAATGGTCCAGGCCTTAGCTAAATTTCTCAATATAAGTGAGTGTAAAATACCTCCGAGATAATTGTTCAATATTTTTTCACAGATCTACGCACTAATATATGGAGCTGCTCTATTTTATATTGACATATTTCCAATATATTTCGGTTTTCAGGAAAGAAACTGGGTTACGCATTTAGTCCCACAGTTCCTTTTAATTCAATGGTTCATTGGTACATGACAGTTAATTCGGTTTATGAAGGAAAAGATTTAGATGATGAATTTGATTAAAAGAACTTAGGTGGACGAGAGGAAAGAGACTGAATGGATCATAAATAACATGATGAATGAAAAAACCAGAGCTAGTACCGATAGAAAAAGGGACTAGGTTGTATAATGAGTCCCACATTTTCTTTTAGTTCAATCGTTCCTTTCTAAATGTCAGTTAGCTTCGACAATGAGACAGGGTGATGAAACAGGAAGATTTAGGTGAACGACGGGATTGTGAACGGGAAGAAAAATGAACAACCAGGATCGGGACTAGTACCGATAGTTCCTTTGGCAGAATAGTTCAATTGAACTATTTCATCGCAATTATGCAAATCTTAAAATTAAGTCACAGCATATGATCTAGCCTCACATGACCGATTACAAATTATGGGCCAAAAACTCTTAAAAGAATACTCTGATTTCCAGTTCTACCTATAACGGAATTCAAATTTTCTCTAAAATGCGATGTCATTCTTTGGGGACCTGGAAACTTACATATTAATTTTAAAATCTGTTCCAATTGTTATATGGGTGATATATATAACAATCCTGAACTAGTAGGCTCTGATAAAATTAAAGAACATCAGGTGGACAAACTCTGTAGGAACTTTAACGAACGGAAAAGGGACCGGAACATTTATATGGGGCCCAAGTGATATATGTAGCCATATAAAATATGTTTTTTATTACACTCAAAAAACTCAGAGTGTCAAATTACAGCTACTTGGGTGGAAAAATGCAAGACCTTTTTATAGAGGCTATTTCCACACTTGGTTACACATCGACAATTTTTTCTCCCCAAGATACACACTTACACACTTTGTTGTTCCTCGGAGGAATTTGCTTTGACGTGGCCATTAATATGGGCTCAAGTGTACATCGCTAAGAAGAGATTTTTCTTTTGAGATTGTACTGGATATAGTCTATGTAAGCTACTGGGAAGGAACAGTTCTCAATGACCGACGAATTATTTATATAGAAAAAATTTGTCCTAAGTGATTGAGAATTTTTTTCTATAGAGGAATTTTTATTAAAAGGAATAAATATCCCGCATCATTATTGGGGTTCGAAAATAAATTTTCGGGCCAAAATGTGCGAAAAAAGAAATTCGCCCAGATTTCTTGACCAACATTGAGAATTCAAGCGGGATTTTTTTAAACTGAAAATGGACCGAAATGGCCAGCCATCGGACCAAATTCATTTTTTTTGTATTTCGGACCAAATTTTGTCCGAAATGTCGTAAAACGACAACACTGGTCCGCATTGACCGATGGGGGAAATGTCAGTGACTAAAGCATATTTTTCTACAAAAATTTGCTATGGTATGGCCATAAATATCATTGTATTGAGCTTCGAGGATTATGGGTTAGGTTAAGTAGTCGAAAAATATTTGTTATCCTGCATTAATTTGCAATTTGCTGAATATCTATTATTTCCTAATATTTTCTCTCATTTTTGTTTACTTTGTAATTACGCAATTAAAATGCAAATAGTGTGCAGACATCTCTAATTACACAATAATTATATTAATTAATTGATAAAAATCGTAGTTTTTATCTAAATATCTATTTTTCATGATACAACACAAACACACAAAACATGAAAACAAAGGAACACAAAATAAAATTGAAAATAATAAAAGGAAATTACAGTTGAACATTTGCAAATGAATAGTGACTATTAAGCAACTGCGAAGCCGGACACAATTTCTATTTCAAAAATTTTCCTATAAATTCCAACAAAATTAAAAAACGAAATATTTAATATCAAATTGTGTAAAACATTTGGTGTACGACGCAACTAATCATCATGTTGAAATCCCTATTTGTTGCTTTGGCAATTTGCTGCCTGGTCGTTTTGGGTATGGTGTACAAAGTTGAGGCTCGGCCACAGGTATGTTGTAGAGAAATTTGATTCGAGTTGGAAAAATTAATTAATTTTTTATATATGTGAAATAGGATTCACCTGAAACTACCCTGATGTATTCCCCAATTCCCCTAGAAATTGCAAATGATGATGGCTCAAGTGGCAGTTCATCCAGCAGCAGTAGCGAATCTTCCGGATCAAGCTCTGAGGAGGCCAGACGTAAACGTTCGGTTAATGTTGACAGTTTCGTAGATCAAATTAAATCTTTGTATAATTAATATTAATTATACAATGAAACAAATAAAATTTAAATTGAACATAATAAAATAGATTTAATTTTGAATTTTTAGTCAAAGGGAAGAATACATTTTCAGGATTTTTCTATTTTTTATGAAAAATCAGTCTTCAATGATGCTGATTATCTTTTGCTTTCATTGGAAAAATGTTCACCTCTACTGGAAGAATTTTTTTCTATAGAAATCTGGGCACCCATTTTTTTCATAGAAAAAAAATTAGTCCTCAGAGACTGTTGATTACATTCTCAATTGTTTATGATTTTTTCCATACAACAAAAGTGAGGAATTTGTTTCTATAAAGAAAAATAAGGTCTCAGTGACTGAGGAATTTTATTTCATAAAAATCAGTCCTCATAGACTGAGGTATTTTTTATAAAGAAATCTGTCCTCTTGGACTCAAATAAAAATCCGCCCTCTGTGACTGAGGAATTTTTTTTCCTAAAAAAATCAGTTCTCAGAGATAAAGGATTTTTTTCTATAGAAAAAATCAATTCTCGGTGACAAGATTTTTTCCAAAGAAGAAAATCTTCCTAAAAAATTAGTGCTCATAGTCTGAGGTATTTTTATAGAAAAATTCGGTCCTCTGAGACTGAGTATTTTTTTCAACCGAAAAAAATCTTTACTCTGTGACGGAGGATTTTTTCTAGAGAAAATTCAGTTCTCAGTTACTGAGGATTTTTTTCTATAAAAAAATCAGTCGCAAGTGACTGTGGAATTTGTGTCTATAGAAAAAATCAGTCTTCAGTGACGGAGAAATGTTTCCCTTTAGAAATAAAAACATCCTCAAAAGAAAGAGGTTTCTTTCAATAGAAACACACAGTCCTCAGTCACTTGCCACTGATTTTCCTATAGAAAAAATCACCAGTAACTGAGAACTAAATTTTGTCTTTAGAACAGAGTAAACATTTTTTTCTGTAGCAAAAAAATACTGAGTCTCAGAGGACTGAATTTGTCTATAAAAATACCTCAGACTATGAGAACCATTTTTTATACCCTTCACCATGGTACAGGGTATTATGTCTTTGTGCATATGTTTGTAACAGGCAAAAATAATCGAGATAGACCCATGGCTCCCTTTGAGAATATGCATAGAATCACTTTCTGAGTCGATTTATGCATGTCCGTCTATCCGTCCGTCCATGTATTTTTGTTAACAAAGTACAGGTCGCATTTATGATCCGATTTGGATAAAATTTGGCACAGGTCACTTAATTGGCCCAAGGACGAACCCTATTGAAATTGGGAAAAATCGGTTCAGATTTAGATATAGCTCCCATATATATTTTCGTCCGATTTTATGTAAATGGTGCACTAAAGTCCATATATATTCTTCGATTTGCACGAAACTTGGCACAGCCTACTGAATCAAGCCTAGAACGACGTGTGTTAAATTTCCTGAAAATCGGTTCGGATTTAGACATAGCTCCCATATATTTTTTTGTCCGATTTTAGGTAAATAGTGCCCAAAGTCCCTATATATCCTTCGATTTGCACGAAATTTGGCACAGCGCACTGAATTAAGTCTAGAAAGATGTGTGTTAAATTTCGTGAAAATAGGTTCAGATTTAGATATAGCTCCCATATATATTTTCGTCCGATTTTAGGTATATAGTGCATCAAAGTCCTTTTATGCCATTCGATTTGCACGAAATTTGGCATAACGCACTGAATTAAGTCTAGAAAGATGTGTGTTAAATTTCGTGAAAATCGGTTCAGATTTAGATATAAGTCCCATATATATTTTCGTCAGATTTTTTGTAAATGGTCCACCAAAGTCCCTATATATCCTTCCATTTGCACGAAATTTGGATTTATAAGTAAATGAAGAAATCAAAATGTGGCCGAACATGTGACAAGTTTCGATGAAATCGGTTTAAATTTCGATATTTTGCTTTAAATTTATTTACATAATTTTTTCTATATCTGTCCAAAATTTAGTATAAGTTGCAGAATGACATGTTTAATTTGATGTTAATGGTCCTTTAAAAATGCGACGTCTGTTAGGATCCCATCTGTTGAATATACCCAAAGTGGTGAGGGGTATCATATAGTGGGCCCCGTCCGACTTTACTACTTTTCTTACTGGTTTTTATGATGAAATTGTTCTTTTTAGGAAAAAAACCTGTCATCGAGAACTGATTTTTTTCTATAGAAAAAAATTCATTGTCAGGGAGACCGGATTTTTTACAGAAAAAAAATCCTTAGTCGCAGAGAAAAGTTTTTTTTCCATAGAGAATTGTTTTCTATTCACTGAGGACTATTTTCTATGGAAAAAATCAGTCTCAGAGACTGCTGATTTTTTCATATATCAATATCAATTTGTTCATATCAAAGTAACAGGGGATTTTTTTACAGACAGAGGAATTTTATAGTCCTGAATGGCAGGAGCATTTATTCTAAAGGAAAAATCAGTACTCTATAGAAAATATCAGTCCTAAGGAATTTTTTGCAAAAGAAAAATCAGTCCTAAGTGACTCAGATGTTTCTTTCTATAAGAAAAAAATCAGCGCTCAGGGAGTGAGGAATTTTTCTATAGAAAAATGAGTCCTCCTCAGATTTCGAGGACAAAATCAGTCCGCCTTTACTGTGGAATCAGTCCTCTGTGACTCCGATTTTTTTCAATAGAAAACTGATCTAATAGTTTTTTTCTAATCATTTTTCTTCTGCGGATAAAGTCTACCCTTCTGTGGCTGATTTTGATGTAACTAAAGGGTTAACAAATGTAAATCCCAATAGTAGATTAATTACAAATTAATTGATAATTAATGGCAATTTATGGTTATTTAGATAAAATAGCAAAAATAATGGTGTGAGTGGATTAAAAAAAATTGGATATAAACCACAAAAATTAGCACAATTTATAACACATTTTTTTACGGATCAGTCGCATGTAATATTCGACGTAAAAATTCCTAACAATTGATTTAGCGGGGAAATATGTTAAAGTTTTTCATAGTATTTCTAACATTATGGTTGGGATTCCTTCTCCTTATCCCGAATGTAGAGAGTGCTTCGGAGGTAAGTCATTTTATGAAAAGAAATTAAATAAAAACATGAAACTAATTTCGATTTTATGTAGGAGCAACCTCCAGAAGACTTCCAACCACCTAGCTCTGATGCCGATTATTTATATGATCAACTTTGGTATTACTTATTGTCGGACTATTCAAGTGGCAGTTCGTCGAGTAGTGAATCGTGGGAAATAATTTAATAAAAGCTGGGAGCCTATATTTATTCCCAATTAAAATTTGGAGTTTCAGTGGAAAAAGAAATTACAAAAAAATTAATGTTGACTAAATAAACAATAAATTGTCGCTATTAAAAAAAATAGAGTTATTAAAACTCTCTTCAAAAAATTGTCTGTGAAAGAAAACGTTTTAAAATTTAGTCAATCACATACATTTAGCAGAACTTTTTTATATAAAATATCCCTCAAGATGGCGGAGGATTTCTTTCTATAGAAAAGAAATCAGGCCTTAGAGAGGATTTTTTGTAAAAAAATATTAGTCCTCTGAGGATTTTTTTTTGAAAAACTTAGAAAATATCATTGTTTGTTCTTCGTGAATTGTTTTGCTATAGAAAAAACGAAAGTTCTATATAAATATTTAAAAAAATATATATTCAATGAATATAAATAAGCTCTTAAATAATATTCTAGCGAACTTCCACAAAATCTCAGAACATGTCTCTGTGAAGATAAAATATATTTTAGAGATATTTCACCATTACAAATCCGTCCTATAAAATGCCTCCTTTTTGGCGTCCAAAGATATAGCAACTCCTACAGACTTTCTATTGAACCGAATATTTTTCCAGAAGTCTTCTACTGATAAAAATGCATCCAAGACATTTCAGCCTTTATAGACTCCTGGTGTTCAATAGTTGATATATCCTCTCAAAGTCTCCAATAATATGAAGATCGCTGAAAAATCTTCTAGGTACGTTTTTTTAGGAAATAGGAAACCTATTTTGAGGTTATTCAGGTTTAAAAGACCTGTCTGCATAAAAACCTTTTCCATAATTTACATATAAGAAATTTTTATATAAAGAGTAAAATTGTCATGAAGGCATTTATGGATAGAATATCTTTCCATGGAACTGTTGTAATCGAATAACTTCCCATAGGTCACACCATGCCCACATTTCGCCAATTGAAGAGGTGTACCGATACACACATTTTTCCAAGAGGGTCGTATTAATACAAAATTCAAAGAGGTACTCCAGAACAGCTTTCAATTTGACCATAAAGACTTTCAAAAATTTTAGCTGGTCAAACTAAATATCTTCTTTAAAAACTCCTGAAGCATAAAGATTCATGCATATCAGATCATAAAGATTCAAATCGACTTCTAGGTTTCTTTTCTGCAGCACGCCTATAAATGCTATTAGGACTTCAGTATATGGATCACTTTACTATAGATTGTCTATAAGAACTTCCTGTGCATTCGCTCTTCTACAAAATACTTCACACCTTCCACGGATTCAGCTGGCCTATAAACCCCTTTTCAAATAGAAGAGGGGTTCAAATGGAAGGTATCTGTATTATCTGTCATGTAAATACCGGGTTATCAATAATGGCTGCTTATCTGTAAATATCCCTTTCAGTTGGCCTATAAATACCCGTTTTATCGGATCTATATAGACCCGTTTTATCGGATCTCTATAAACCAGCTTCAGATGATCTATAACCACCCTATTCAACGGATCTTTAGAAATCTTTCTTTAGATAAAATATGTCCTCAGTGACTGAGAATTTTTTTTCTATAAGCCTAAAGACCAGTTCGAAGCTTTTCTCTATGGAGGCAAATCATAACACAAAGACGAAGGATGTTTTTTTTTTCTAAACTATCTGGTTTCTGGGCCTGATTAATTTTTTTGTGTGAAGGGCAGCCTAAGTTCGCCTATAAAGGGCCCTCTCTAAAAGCCCCTCTGACTTATATTTATATAAAATCCACAGTCTCTAAGACTGATTTTTTTCTATAGAAAACAATCCTCTATGAAAAAAAACTTTCCTCTGCGACTATTTTTTTTTTCTTAAAAAATGGGTCTCTGAGTCTGAGGTATGTTTTATAGAAAAATTCGGTCCTCTGAGATAGTATTTTTTGCTACAAAAAAGATCTTTACTCTGTGACGGAGAATTTTTTTCTATACACAAAATTCAGTTCTCAGTTACTGAGGATTTTAAATATCCCTTTCAGTTGGCCTATAAATACCCGTTTTATCGTTACTATATAGACCAGCTTCAGATGATTTATAACCACCCTATTCAACGGTTCTTTTGAAATCTTTCTGTTGATAAAATCTGTCCTCAGTGACTGAGAATTTGTTTTCTATATGCTTAAAAACCAGTTCGAAGCTTTTTTCTATGGAGGCAAATCATAAAACAGAGACGGAGGATGTTTTTTTTTCTAAAATATCTGGTTTCTGGGCCTGATTAATTTTTTGTGTTTTAAAGCCAGCCTAAGTTCGCCTATAGAGGCCCTTTCTCTAAAAGCCCCCTTGGGTAATTTTTTATATAAAATCCGCAGTCTCTAAGACTGATTTTTTTCTATAGAAAACAATCATCTATGAAAAAAACTTTCCTCTGCGACTATGGATTTTTTTTTTAAAAATTGGGTCTCTGAGTCTGAGGTATGTTTTATAGAAAAATTCGGTCCTCTCAGACAGTATTTTTTGCTACAGAAAAAAATCTTTACTCTGTGACGGAGAATTTTTTTCTATACACAAAATTCAGTTCTCAGTTACTGACGATTTTAAATATCCCTTTAAGTTGGCCAATAAATACCCGTTTTATCGGATCTATATAGACCAGCTTCAGATGATTTATATCAACCCTATTCAGCAGTTCTTTTGAAATATTTCTGTAGATAAAATCTGTCCTCAGTGACTGAGTATTTTTTTCTATATGCCTAAAATATCTGGTTTCTGGGCCTGATTAATTTTTTTGTGTGAAGGCCAGCCTAAATTCGCCTATAAAGGCTCCCTGCTTCAGCTTGCCTATATTAAGGCTCCTTGCTACAGCTCGTCTATATAAAGGCTCCCTGCTACAGCTCGCCTATATAAAGGCTCCCTGCTACAGCTCGCCTATATAAAGGCTCCCTGCTACAGCTCGCCTATATAAAGGCTCCCTGCTACAGCTCGCCTATATAAAGGCTCCCTGCTACAGCTCGCCTATATAAAGGCTCCCTGCTACAGCTCGCCTATATAAAGGCTCCCTGCTACAGCTCGCCTATTATAAAGTCTCCCTGCTACAGCTCGCCTATTATAAAGGCTCCCTGCTACAGCTCGCCTATTATAAAGGCTCCCTGCTACAGCTCGCCTATTATAAAGGCTCCCTGCTACAGCTCGCCTATATAAAGGCTCCCTGCTACAGCTCGCCTATTATAAAGGCTCCCTGCTACAGCTCGCCTATTATAAAGGCTCCCTGCTACAGCTCGCCTATTATAAAGGCTCCCTGCTACAGCTCGCCTATTATAAAGGCTCCCTGCTACAGCTCGCCTATTATAAAGGCTACCTGCTTCAGCTCGCCTATATAAAGGCTCCCTGCTACAGCTCGCCTATATAAAGGCTCCCTGCTACAGCTGGCCTATATAAAGGCTCCCTGCTTCAGCTCGCCTATATAAAGGCTCCCTGCTACAGCTCGCCTATTATAAAGGCTCCCTGCTACAGCTCGCCTATTATAAAGGCTCCCTGCTACAGCTCGCCTATTATAAAGGCTCCCTGCTACAGCTCGCCTATATAAAGGTTATCTGCTTCAGGCTGGCCTATATAAAGGCTCCCTGCTACAGCTCGCCTATTATAAAGGCTCCCTGCTACAGCTCGCCTATATATAGGCTCCCTGCTACAGATCGCCTATATAAAGGCTCCCTGCTACAGCTCGCCTATATAAAGGCTCCCTGCTACAGCTCACCTATATAAAGGCTCCCTGCTTCAGCTCACCTATATAAAGGCTACCTGCTTCAGCTCGCCTATATAAAGGCTCCTTGCTTCAGATCGCCTATATGAAGGCTCCCTGCTTCAGCTCGCCTATATCAAGGCTCCTTGCTTCAGATCGCCTATATAAAGGCTACCTGCTTCAGCTTGCCTGTAAATATAAAAGGCTCACCTATAAAGGGACTCCCTTTATCTGATATTGACTCTCGCTTCATTTTCAGCTCGTAATTAGTAATTTCAAATTTCGTTTTGGGGTTGCTAGATATTTTTGATATTTGATAGATAACTGGTTATCAATTTAAATACTAGCTCCATTCAAACCTCTTTTGTTTCTGAATAGATTTATTTAATCATAAAATTGAAATTTAATCAAAATTAAAGGTTTCAGAATTCACTTCAATGGGAAAATAATTTTCTGATATGCTCTTAATTATGGGGTAAGCCCCTATTGGAAAATTTCTAAATTATTTTTATGAAAGGGAAATAGTGCCACTTTTTTCCTATAAATAATATTGAAATTCAATGCAAAAACACCAATTCCTTTCGAAACCGTGTCAAGTGAAATAAACAGCATGCAAAAATCGGTAATTTTCCTGGGAGCCATTTGTTTGGTTGTTTTGGCTATGATGTGCCAAGTTGAGGCTGTGCCAGAGGTAAGTGGAGATGTTGAAATGTTTTTTTATTTGATAACGTCCTATTTTAAATATTTATATCCCCTTAGTCACTCCCTCAAAATGTCATGATGTCACCACCAATGCCACCAAATCCCCAATCTACTGCCTCTCCCCAACAAGATGACAAGGATGCGCAGAAAGATGAAGAGAAGTCTAGACGTAGACGTGCCGTAGATAATGATTTTTATCTTTAAAATTTTGAAATCCTTTCCTAAAAATTCCTCAAGATTGAGAATTCGAAAAACTAGTAATCGACCTATAACCCAATACATGCGCATGTAAAATTAATCCTAGTTCCCCAAAATAAAACGGCATTTACATTATAACTTTTTACCGGGCTACTCTATGAGGATTTATTTAACATGTATACAATGGAATTTACAATTGAAACCCACTGGGTTAGCGAAATCCGGTACAATTTAACGTACTATAAAATGGAAAATAGTTTAAAACATTTTTTGGAAATAGATTTAATTTCGATATTCAGGATTTGGGAAATTAGTTTGACTTTTGGATTGATAGACTTCGAAAGAAAATATTTTATTTATTTTTTTCAAAAAATGCAATTTGAGGCCATTAAGGTCGATTTCAATTAAACTGCAAACTATACTACTCTATTGTCCAGATTAATATTTGTTGGGATAAGAGAGATTAGAGAAGGGCTACATCCCCATAATAAATTGAGAATTTATGCAAGCACAAGTGTTAATCAGGGCAATAAAAATCCTGTTTTAGAAATCAATGCGTTTTTAAAATTTTCGGATATTTTTTTTTTTTTTTTTTGGAAAACATGTTTGAAAAATATCTTAAATTTCGATTTAAAAATTTGAAAAAGTTTCCAGTATTTTTATTTTATCAAAAATGTTTTCCTTGCCCTGTCCAAGGAAACCCCCCAAATCTTCAAAAAAAAAAAAAAATCCTCAAAACTCTTGTTAACAAATTATATAAATTACTAACGGTTTTGTTTCGTTTGACATGGCAAAAAATAATTAACTAAAGAAAAATAATAATAAAATAATATAAAAATATCAAAACTGAGATAATAAATCTGAATGTGTTTTTGTTGTGTTGATGATGGCAATGAAAATGAACGGCAAGGCAAAACTAAAAAATAAAACAAGCAAGCATGCAAACAACTAAAACTAAATAAAAACAAAATAAAATTAAATAAAATTTCCAGTAAGCAATTCATGTAGCAGCATGCACTAAAAAACCACGCCAATAAATTTTGAAGAACCCAAAATAAAATACGAATAAAAATAAAGCATAATAAACGAAGCCAAAAAGCGAATCAAATAAAATCATGCGAAGAGTGGTTAAAATATTTGGCATAGTGGCCATAACCTTGATTTTCTTAAACATAACGGAAACCAGGCCGCAGGTAAATAAATTAAAAAAACAAAAAATAAAATATAAATTTAAATAAGTATGAAAAATAAATTTTGTAGGACTTCCAAACCACTATGATAATGGCTGCCGGCCAAGTTAAAGAGGTCTTTGACAATGGTGCCGCGGCCCGTTATGACAAAACCGTTGAAGTGTTCGGCACCAAATGGAAAAATGACATGGAAGTGGGTTTTGGTGATGCAGTGAAAAAACAAAAACGTTCCAATTCGGATAGTGATTCTTCATCGGATGAGGATGATAGGCGTAAGCGTTCGATTGTTTATGATGAAATGATGGATGGTATGAAAGCATTGTATGGAAATAATAAAAATATCTTTAATATATAAATATGTAAATATATACGTATACCAAAACATGCACCTGATTATGTTTAGCTAAATATGTAAATAAAATACATGCAAAAATTTGAAAAAAAAAATAATAATAGTATGAAAAAATTATCGCATAACAAATGAAAGCCATGCAAATACAAGCAAAGCACCAAGCATGCAAATAATGAGAATACGAGAGAAAGGCAACTTAAAAACAACACAACAAATTTTTTTTCCAAAAATGAGTATTTGAAAAAAAAAAAACAGATTTGATTATTACAGTTAAAATATTTTCGAAATAAAAATGATTCAACTGCCTTTAGTTCGTCTAAAAGGCTTCAGTTCACCTATAAAGTCTCCTTCAATTATAAAGTCTCCCTTTAGATGGCCTATAAATGCTCTCTTCAGATGGCCTATAAAAGCTCCGTGCTTCAGTTCGCTAATAAAGGCAGCCTTAGTGGTTCCAGTACTCAAATTAGTAGTTTGTTTTTATTATTTGATATCGAATTAAAAATTAATTGATATCAATTTAAATATTAGCTTTATTCAAAACCCCTTTTGTTTCGGAATAGATTCATTTCCGCATCTAGAGGACTTCTGTGGATCGAATATTTTAACTCCTTTCAATATTGCTTTCATAGATATATATGAGGTTTCCAGAGGTCCTCTATAGAGTTCGCTTACAGAAACATATTTTAAAACATATTTTTTTAGAAAAATAGACGATATTTCTAGGACCGCTAAGACGCCTCTGGATTTAAGATATTTAAGAGGTATTATGCCAAAATTCAAAATATTTTGTACGAAAATAGGCTTTTTGTGGAAAAGGTCTAGTAAACACACGACCTTCCAATAGAACCTTCTATAGATGAAAAAGCTCTCAAGAAAACTTCGGTCGATCTAATACTTTTCACTAGTTCTTGTAGAGAGAAGTCCTATCAAGAGGTCTGCAATATATATAAAGCTTAACAATAATTATTTTTTAAGTAGAAGACCTTAGGGTATGACCTTCTTGAAAGGTCATGTACTTAGAAGGTCTCCTGAAAGCATTCTATCTACCGAAGTCCTTTGAAAAATTTCCATAAAAAGTTCAATAAATTACCTATTGACAGAAGGCCCTTCTGAGGTGATTCAAAAGAACTTCTATGGGTAAGGACTTTGTATAAAGAACCTTCAAGAGAAGACGAGGGGAATATATAAAAGATCTTCCAAGAGGTTATCTATAAATTACAGACCTTCCCAGAGTCTTATAGGCCTCTCAAGAGGTATCTTTGGAAACAGAAGATATTTCAAGGTGCCTTCTTTATATTTCAGATTCATTTTTTTCAAAAGTCGTTCTATACCTCCAATGAAAGGAGGAGCTCATCAGTAAAAAACCTTTGGATTTCACCGGGCCATATAGATTCATCATAGCTCGTCCACATAATCTATCAACACCAGGTATCTTTATCTGGTCGATTCGGTTGATGTATGAGACCCAGCTCATCTATATGGTCAACAAAAGACCCTATACACCTGGTCTATGAAGACCCCCTACAGTTGATGCATAAAAACCCCGGTGCATAAAAATGCATAAAAATCCCGTTTTAACTCTTTGATTGAAACCCTCTTCAGCTGGTCTACAGAGGTCCATCACAGCTTATTTATAGAGAGATCTACTTCAGTTGGTGCATAGACACCTGCTTCAGATTACCTATAAAAACCTATTTATGTTGGTGTATAAAAATCCAGCATAACCTACCTAAAGAGACCAGATTCATTTTATCTATAAAGACCCGTTTCAACTGGTCTATATACACCCGCTTCAACTGGTCTATAGAAATCTGCTTCAGCTGGTCAAGAGATATCCGTCTCAGCTTTTATAAACCCAGTTTCATAAATGCACGCTTATGCTGATCTATACAGATCCACTTCAGCTCGTCTATAGACAACAGCTTCAGATGGTCTATACATACTCATGGCCGCTGATCTGTAATTCCTTGACTATTAAATCTTCCTATAAAACACCCGACTGCTGGTTTGAAGAGACCCACCTCAGCGTCAGCTGTCCGCTTCAGATAACCCATTAATATTTCCATCCAGCTCCATAACAAAGGTTCTATGCTTCTGCTCGCCTATAAAAGTTCCATGCTTCAGCTCCCTTGTAAATGCTCACTTCCCTCGCCTATAATGGCTGCCTTTAGATCGCCAATAAAGGCTTGCTTCAGCTCGCCTACAGAGGTTCCCCGCCTTACGTTGTCTATAAAGACTTCCTGTTTCAGCTCAACTTTGAAGGCTTCCTGCTTCAACTCGCCTATAATGGCTGTCATCAGATCACCAATGAAGCCTCACTTCAGCTCTTCTATAGGTGGTCTATAAATCTTCCTGCGCCTATCAACTCACATACAAAGGACCCCAGTTTCAGTTCGCCTACAACGGCTCCCTTCACATTTCACAGCTTCAGCTCGATTATAAAGACAAACTGCTTCAGCTCGTCTTAACTCATCTTTTCCATAGAACCTGAACTTCAGGACAGTTTTTTTTCCAAAACAAGAATTCCACTATCCTAAGGAATGACATTTTTCGAAGTCAAAAAATCCAGCGCCCTTCCAGACTAATATTTGTAGTAGAGAAAAATGACCTTATTTCCGCAGTCTTCAGGACTCATACTTATTCTATAGAAAATATCTTCCGGACTTATGTCTGTTTAGGGAAAATTCCCTAGTTTTGCAGTACTGATAATTTTTCTATAGAGAAAACTTCACAATTCTTCAGAAATAATATTTATTTTAGACTAAAAAATCCGGTCACAATGTCTATAGTTCCACAGTTTTCAGGACTGATAGTTTTTCTAAAGAATCAAATTTAACAGTCTTAGCAGACTGATATATTTCTATATGGAAAAATACCACAGACCTTCGGACTGCATAGAAAATTTCACAATATAACATTTTTCCAAAGGAAAACATTTATGAGATTTATTTTTCTTTAGAGAAAAATTCTATAACCTTTAAGCTACCAGGGCTACTACTTTGTCTATAGAAATAAATCCAAAATTTATCAGGGCTGATTTTTTGCTGTTTTCTATAGAAAAAAGTAGACTGTCCTAATGAGCTGATATTTTTCTATAGGGAATATTCCACATATCTTTAGAGTGGTTCATATGGACTTGTATTTCTTGCATATGAAGAATACCACAGACTTCAGGACTGTTATTTTTTCCCGTAGAAAAAAAATTCACCGGATGTATAATTTTCCAATAGGAAAAAAAATCACAGGCTTCACTACTGGTTTCTATAGACAAAAATTGCACTGTCCTACCGGACTTAAACTTTTGTATAGAAAACATTTCACAGAATAGCAGGACCAATATTTTTTTTTAGAAAAAAATGCCGAAATAATAAAAACGATAGTTTTCTAAAAATAAAAATTCCACAGATTTCAGGACTTATTTTTCTTTTAGAAAAAAAATCATATTTTTCTATGGAGAAAATTCCACATTCCAACAGGACAATGGAAACTCTCTTCAGCTATAGACGGCCTGTTCGTTTTTAGTATTCCAATTTTTCTTCAAATATCCCTTCCAGGAAATTTTCTAATATGTTGAAATCTATTCCCCCTCTATTCACTTCTTAAAACCATTTAGACTCCCAACGTTAATATGCCATCCCAAGGATACATAACATTTATCTTCCACTTTTGTGTATCTTTCACCTGCAGAACATCCGCCATTAGAAAATAAGGTCACATTTTCGAAAATTTCCATATAACAAGGCAAACAAGGCCATTTAATTCCTTGGGCTAATGAAGCCATATGGCCAAATGACCCCCAAAAAGATATTCCACAAAAGAATGGTGTGGCTTAATGCAGTGTTGAAAGATGATGACAATATTTGAACATCCTTGTTTCGGTCACACCATTCACACACACACGTACGAATACATGCATCCCAAAAAGAACAACAAACTTACCTGAACTTGTTGTGGTTGTTGATATTGTTGAACTTGCTGTTGTTGTTGCTGTTGCAAGTTAGCACCTTGTCCACCAAAATAACGTGTAAAACTTTGTTGTAATCCAGGTGTTTTCAAAGTAAACGAATTGGTATTGGCATCGGTGTGGAAGGCCAATTGAGCCTCGGCGGCAACAGCCAGGCAGCACAAGACGGCAACGGAAGCCAAGGCCAAACGACCGGAAACGGAGTGACGACAACGTTGGACAAACATAATGGTGATGTTAATATTGGTGATATATCCTTTGGGAACGAAACAAAAAAAAAACCAGGTTATTACAATGGCAACCGTATCGCGAGCAGTGATGGCTACTTTACGTTTGAATGGATTTTGGCAACTGTTTACCCTTCTCGATGGGTATTTAGATTTTATATTATTGAAGTGAACAATTTTGAGTCGAATAAAAAAATAACAAAAACACAGTGTGGCGTCATAACAACGTTAAGACATTTTGGAGATGGCTTAAACGTGCATACAAATCGTTATCAGTGGACATACTCACACACACAATCGCACATTTACACACTCACAAAACTGTGTCATACAATTTCGATTATAAATTATTATGTCTGACGTTTGAAGTAGACGTAATACAACCAAAGCTGGTTAAACGCATTGTTGTTGTTATTACAGTGGCTAATATTATGACAATCGCAATTGACACACAAACACACTTACTTGCATTTACGAAATTTACCAAAAATTACTTTTGGTCACTTGGTTCAGTGATGGTAAAAGAGAGAGGTAGTGAGACCAAAGTGCTGCCACTGGCCTAAAGAGAAATGATAATTCTCTGTCAAAAGTTCGGAACAATTTATTATTCCAATCATAAGTTTTTTTTTTTTTTTTTGGTTTTTGCAGACGAAGACTGACTGACAATTCCGCAGATGGAATGTTTTGTACTTGGAGTCAAACTTCCTCGCTACCTCCCAACACCCTCCCACTCACTCTGCATATTTATTCATTGCATTCACTTTTGTTTTATTTTTGAAGGAAGTAAATCCATTTCATTTCAACTCTTTTGGCTAATTCCAAACTGGCAACAACAACTTCTTTCGCGTTGGTCTTCTGGAAGTTCTTCTGATTCGTGTTTTTTTCTTTTTTTTCGGTTGCGCTCTGATATTGTCAAAAGCAGTGAATTATTCATTGTCCGCTGAATGTTTTGACTTAATTTGTGAATTTTTAAAGCTGATAGCTTTGCTAAGTAGTGTGCGGAATATTTAATTTTTGATGGTTATGCAAAAATGTTTGTTTGGTGGTAAAAAACTAAAACCAAAAATTTTAATCCCCCAAATGGCAACAAACAGAAAATTAACGGCTTAATACGCGACATGAATTGTAGCACTTCCTAAAAGTTTGATAGTATATAAGTGAGGGGATTAGCGAATTGCTCGGATCCAACACTAGAAGGTTCAGTAGGCCCCGAAACGAAAATGGCATAAGCACCAGATCTGTTATTTTTTTTCTAAAGAAATATATCAAACTCTCCACGGATCCTATTTTTTATACCCTCCATTGTAATGTAAAGTAAATTAATTAAATTACATTTTTCATTCAGTTTGGAATACATCGAAATATTATTGATCAGAATAAAATTCTTTATCGATTTAAGATAGAGCTCTGAAATTTTGCACAGACATTACTATTTCTCCCAGAATGAATGGTATTGCAAATGAGATATATCGGTCCACGTTTTAGTGCAGCCCCCATATATCGGTCCACGATTTAGTGCAGCCCCAATATAAATCGGTACCGTCCAATATTCGGTAACCCCAATATTCGACATTTTTTGGATTTTGGACAAAATTTTCACTCAAATTTGCTGTAATATGGTATTTTGGGTTCACATAGTATATCACATCCTTGTACTAAAAATTATTAATATTTACCCAAGTTTTAGAGCAGCACCTTATATAACGGTACCCACATATCTAAGTACTAAAAATTATTATCATTGACCCAGGTCGATATTTTGGACACTTTTTTAGCCGAATGGATTGTAATTGGTATTATGTATTCTCTTTAGCTGTCAAATTTTACTACTCAAAATTATAAGTATCGATCTCCGTTTTGGTATAGCCCCATACAACGTTAACCTCACTATTAGGTATTTTGAGAATTTATATCATCTTACGGTATATTTAAGGTCCTATGATAACATGCGCTTTCTCCCAATTAAAATTTAAGATATTTTTAATGTCATCCTCATGGTGGAGGTTATAAAAGGTTCCACCGGGCCAAACATAACATCTTTGTACCCTTCACCACACTGTGATACAGGGTATTATGTCTCTGTTGATATGACTGTAACAGGCAAAAGGAATCTAGATAGACCCATGGTTTCTTTTGAGAGTATGCATATCATCCCTTTCTGAGTCGATTGACGCATGTCCGTCGGTCTGTCGGTCCATGTATTTTTTTGAACAAAGTATAGGTCGTATTTATGATTCGATTTGGATGAAATTTGGCACATGTCCGTCGGTCTGTCTGTCCATGTATTTTTGTGAACAAAGTATTTATGATCCGATTTTGATGAAATTCGGCACAGTTCACTTATTTGGCCCTAGGACGAACCCTATTAAAATTGGAGAAAATCGGTTCCCATATATATTTTCGACGGATTTAAGGTAAATGGTGCACCAAAGTGACCATATATATTTCGACTTTCACGAAATTTAACACAGAGTACTGAATTGAGTCTATATTAATGAGTGGTGAGTTTCGGAAAAATCGGTTCGGATTTCGATATAGCTCCCATATATATATTCGTCCGATTTTATGTAAATGGTGCACCAAAGTCCCTATATATTCTTCGATTTGCACGAAATTTGGCATAGCGTACTAAATTAAGACTAGAATGGTATGTGTTAAGTTTCGTAAAAATCGATTCAGATTTAGATATAGCTGGCATATATATTTCGTCCGATATTAGGTAAATAGATAACCAAAATCCCTTTGTATCCTTCGATTTGCACGAAATTTGCATAGCGTTATGAATTGGGGTCTAGAATCATAAGTGCTAAATCGGTTCAAATTTAGATATAGTTCCCATATGTACTTTCGTCCGATTTTATGAAAATGGTGCACCAAAGTCCCTATATAATATTCGATTTGCACGAAATTTGGCATAGCGTATTGCATAAAGTCTAGAGTGATGTGTATTAAGTTTCGTGAAAATCTGTTCACATTTGGATATAGCTCCCATATATTTTTTCGTCCGATTTTATGTAAATTCTGCACCATAGCGTACTGAATTGAGTCTACAATGATATGTGTTGGTTTTCGAAAAAATCGGTTCAGGTTTCGATATAGCTCCCTCATATACTTATATATTCGTCCGATTTTACATAAATGGTGCAGAAAATTCCTAATGTTTGTCCGAATGAAATAAAATTTAGCATATGTTGCGGAAAGACATGAGTATGTTCCTTCGAGAGAACATTGACATCCAATTTTAAGGATACATATGTTCAATATACCCAAAGTGGTGAAGGGTATCATATAGTCGGCCCAGTCCGACTTTACTACATTCCTTACTGGTTTTTGTTTTGTGGCATTTTTGTATCCCGGATCCGAATAAAATTTTGCCATGCCCGTTTGTCTGTTGAAATCACGATATCACTACAGCTTTGAAATTCCTTGGATATTTGTCATTAAAAGTGGAATATATCACTCGAAGTTTTGATATAGCCCACATATAACGGTACCCCAATTAGTTAGGGTACAAAATTCAACTACAAAACTTGTTAGTATTAATCCCAATATAAGGGGATACCAACTATTGTCAAGCACGATCAGATAAAATTTTTTAACCAAATTGCCAGATCTTAGGTTATCAATATCGTTCAATGATGAGATACTTTCCCATTTTAATCATACCCCTAATTTTCGTTAGGAATCTTTAACCGAGTTGTCAGATCTGATTATATTTGATTTGTGTCTCTTGTGCGTATTTTTTGAGATTACATTTCTTCAGTAAAATCGAATGAGGATTTTATTTAGAAGATTTCGTCCACATGCCACAATTTTGATCCGAATATCAGGAGAAAGTGTATGGCCATGGAATACGCATGGCTTTTTCGATGAATATTTGTCAATATTTAGCGGGTCAAATGGACTTTTGTGTGATATATTCCAAAATTTCTCTTATATGGCCTATATATTTAATCCTAAATGACATAGACCCGAGAAGTTAATAGTATATCAAAGAAGAGTGGTTGACCTTTAAATTGATACCTATTATATTGTTGTGTGTACTCGGATGTGGTCGTTATACTAAAGTAATTACCGGTGTCTACGTATTTTAATTTGGTTAGTATTACCACTATTAAACAAAAGTGTAGCGCGGATTGCTTTGAAATTATACATGAGGTTCCGGTTATGTTCAGGAACGGCAATTACAAAATTTCGGTGCTGATCAGATGATATTTAATAGATGAAATAGACCAAAAACTTGTTCAGTATGACTTCCTATTTGCTGTAGGGACCACTATTGTACGTCGAACATCTCAAATTTTACACGGAGAAAGGATCTGGTCAACTATATATTTACGATCAAGTGAACCAAGATTTTTTGTCTCTAATCGATTAAGAGGATACAAATACCGCGAAGTATCGCCCTGGTTCGGAATATATATCTTCAGAAAATTAGAGTTCAGTGGTCATTGGGAAGGGTATCATATGGTCGGCCCCGTCCGACTATACTAATCCGCTCACTGGTTAAATATAGGTTTTTATTTCCTGATTGAGTCTCTCATCCAATGTAAGAGAAGTCTATTTTATGTATATCTTTTAATTCTAATGAATTTTTTTTTAAATGTTCACCACACTGTAGAACAGGGTATTATGTCTTTGTGTATATGTTTGTAACAGGCAAAAGGAAACGAGATAGACCCATGGTTCCTTTTGAGAATATGTATAGAATCACTTTCTGAGTCGATTTATGCATGTCCGTCATTGTATGGAGGGTGGAAAATTCCTATTGGGGATGAGTATATGAAAACCCCAGATGGAAAAAAGCAGTATACATTCCTTATTATATAGGACTGTCGAATTCGAACGAATTATTTTCTAAAAACATATGTAGTAATGCAAATACGTAAAAAAATCTCGAGGAAAAATGTGCAGGTTTTCTAAATTGTTGAACCTGATCAAACATTTAGAAAACCGGTTCAAATCGGTTGTATTTTCTGATTGAGTATCTCATCCAATGTAGGAGTAGCCTATTTTAGTATATCATTTAGTCTAATCAAATGTTTAAAATTTTGACAGTCCCTGCATTTTTTTAAATTTATTTCAGCATGAGGTCCCTTTTCCGAATTATGAGTGGAGAAATACTGATCGGCTCCGCCGAATATATACCAGGGAAATAAAATACCTTTACCTGATTGAACAGAGATCAGGTGTAATCTTGTTAGCCTACAATTTATACCAGATATCGGCAACGGTGCTCAACGATAGTCGGATATGTCATTTATGAAATAAATGTTGGTAAGTATGCGATTAATGTTTCCTTTGAGTTGTTTTATAGTCTATATTGATCAAAATAATGTTCACAAATCAAGCCCACAACTATTGGTATTGAAGTGAAATCTATACTAATAAAAGAGTAAAGTGATTTACTGACTGATTTAAAGATTCATCACCAGACGAAACGGCTGAAGCTAGAATCTTGAAATTTTGGGTCAAGATCACTCTTGGTCCAAATGTGACAGATAAGGCTGGATTTTTAGAAATTCGTAGTAAAACGATACGAAAAGTACTAAATGTGATACCATTTGTATTTGGCGAACCGGTGGCGATAGAACTCTGAAATTTGGGTTAGTAGTCGTTGATGGAGTGTAGGATAGATGTACCAAAGGGTTTTTTGATGCAAATTTATTTTGGAGGTACAAATCGATGGGAATCCTGAAATTAACATTACCGTCGGTGTGTAGAAATGGGATGTGTACGTAGTTTTGAAAATTTTACTGTTGTGTACGATAAGTACTAAATCGTACTATAATTGGTACAATTTGGATTTTGATGAACCGATAGAGCGGAAACAATAAAATTTGGAGTCAGGATTACTGTAGGGGTGTAGGATTGACTAGAATCATGAAATTTGGTGTTATGATCACTGTTGGGGTGTAAGATCGAGATATGTAGGAAGTTTTAAAATTGTTTACTAAGGTGTACTAAATTTGGGTGAACCGATAGAATTAAAATCCTGAAACTTGGATTGAGGATCACTGTGGGGGTGTAGGATTGGGGAATGTAGGAAGTTTTGGAAATTGGTACTACTGTGTACAAAATTTGGTACAATTTGAATTGTCAGTAAACCGATAGAGTTGAAATCCTGAAACTTGTATTTGGGATCACTGTGGAGGTTTAGGTTAAGTAAGAAGTTTTGGAAATTCGTACTACTGTGTACTAAATTTGGTACAAATAGAATTGTGGATGAATCGATAGATTTGGAATTCTGAATGGTTGAGGTGGGTACTCTTGGAAATAATGTGTACTAAATTTGTGCTTTGGTATTAAATGGTACTCAAATTTAATTTATAGTCGATATTAATGTGTTTTTCTGGCATATGCAATTTTATGTGAAAATAAAATAATATGTTAATACATGTTTAAATAAATTCGCTAACAAAGTAGCAAATATATTGCATTCATACCATTCACCACACTGTGTGGCATAGTGTATAATGTCTTTGTGCGTATCTTTCAAACATACAGAAGAGAAAGAGGTTGCAGTTCTGTGGACTTCAGATTTTTATAGAAACCAAAGTCCTGAGACTGTAGAATTTGCCCATAGAAATATATCAATATTTGAACATCTACAACATTGATTTATTCTATATTAAAAATTCCACATTTCAGAGAAAAGGAAAATCCACTAACCCCTAGTGGGCGAAAATATAAATAATATAATTTTGTATTTATTATGTTTTTTTTTCTAAAAAAATATCTAATTACATATTAAAATGCAATACTAACAAATAAAATTGCTCTTTTTTTGCAATAGTATAAACAAATTACCCAGTTTTTATTATTTGCCATATTAATTCGATCAAATATGAAATTAATTTCGAGCGTAAACAAAATCTATTGCCACAAAAAAAAGCCAAAAACAACAACAGCAAATAACTAATTCGATTTGCATAGCGCCATATTCAAATGCAAATGTTGTTTGTTATTACCTTTTATGTAAATATGTATGAGCATAAAAATCAAATATGCGAACAGAGAAAAACAGTAGCTGACCCTTTATGTAGATGACGATGTTATATAACAAAAAAAACTTTATAAAAAGTCAAATTAAATAATACCTAAATCCGAATTCGGTGAAAAACAAACAAACAAAAAAGAGTAAATAAATTGATTGCAACAGTTACAACAACACAAAAGAAATAAAAGTAATTACCAAACAAACGCATAAATGCACGCTTCGTCGAACGAAACTGTCAAATAAAAATTGTACAGCCAGGTGTATGTGTATGCGTGTGTATTTTTTTAAAATACATACTGATCGGCATGTAGATAAAAATGCAATATTTGACCATTGTCCATTTAATGGTAAGGGCGAATTGAAACAGTGGGAGAAAATGAAATTTGAAAGTTTGTCAACCAAATCGGATGTATCGTTGTATTTTATTTAAATTGAAATTAAGGAACTGGATCTGTAAAATATTCAAAGGTCAGATTCGCATTATGGTGAAGACATATAATATGTTCGACTCGATCGAACCTAAGGCCATAATATGATGGATTATTAAATTTGAAATTAGGTTTAAATATTCTGATCGGAATAAAATTCTAAGTCGAGGTAACTGTCCGTCTTTCTGGCTGTCTTTTTAAATTACTCAAAATTACAATACTCCTAGGATGTTTGGTATTTCAAATAAGATAAAACGGTCCACATATAGCTCTCATGTTAATATACCGCCACATATTTTAAAGGTATTTCCAATAGAAAGGACTGTTAGTCGGGAGTTGAGGTTTTTGGAGGCTGACATGAATCAATGTTGAAAATTCGAGTATGAAAAAAATTGCAGACATTTTTGATATAATTCCATGTGCTGACAAATGGAGGCGACCCTGTCCCATTGGTGGTATATTTAAGAGTTTACAATGATATATAAAAGTCCCGATCACTTTAAGATATTCTGAAGACACAGCAAATGGTGGATGGTGTAAAAAATTTGACGTGGGCGAACATACCTCATTTCATTTCAAACTGGCAAATAGATCACCACTGATCGTTTCGGAGAACTTACCATTCCTTCTATTGAAAGAAAGAAAATCGTGGGGGCATCGTTGCTAGATTTATTCCTACTTGTCGAACACTCGAGATGAAACCTACTTTCTTAGTAGATACAGTTAGACGTCCATCCAACCCAACTGATTCCAATGTCAGGGAACAAATGTTGGAGGTCAGCAGATTATTCGCGGAGCATAAGCGGAAGAGCATCTGAAATATAAATATAAATATCGATAATACTTCTATCCGGATCCGAAGTAATGCTCCAGTTTTTTTGAATGTCAGTACTACTTTGTATATAATTTCTTTCCGCCGAGAAGATAACAACCCAGTTCATAAAGGATGATGTTGCAAGTGTTATCCGTATCGCTAAATCATGAGTTGAATATCTGACTAAAAGTGATTAATTTGCCGATAGTCACTCACATCGTTTCCACAGTCCGCTACAGTAGCTAGACAAGGATGATAGCAAAGGTGGCACGTGCAGACCGATCCACATTTTGCCAGCAGTAGGGAAGTCTCCTGAAGCATCACTTCTCTTCAGCATTAGGGAAAGTGGATCATCAGCAACGGTTCCGCATCACAACAACAGAGTTACACGGCATCTCCACACATATAAGACGAGGAATAAACCAGAACCGGAGGTTTCACAGACGTTGACACCGTCCATCATGCCACACTGTTTGAGGACATCGAAAATACATCTATCCGGCGAAGTTTGAAACTTTGCATAATCAATTATATGTGTGGATGTCTTATGTGTAGTTTCGGATTAAGCAATCTACAGGGTTTGGACTTTTTATTACGAAACATCACGACCGAGTGGCATTCATACATATAAGTGAAGCAGGGAGTTTCCCAAGGTTGAATGACATATCCGGAGCTGTTTAACCTCTACCATTGTAATATTGAGTATTAAGAACTGTCAGTTCCTTGAGAACTGCAAAAGGGTACCTCAACAGGGAACCTGTGAACCAACTATATGAGGAGACGAAGTTACTTCCCTTAGGTCAGCATAGGAATATACCTTTGCTGCAGTACCTGCATGGGTGCTTTTAAAAAGTCCAACACCTGGATTTCTCCTAATAAAGCAACGAGAAATAAAATTGATCATGATTTGATAGACGGAAGGCATTCATCCGGTGTTTTAGACGTTCGATCGGTACAAGGAACGAAAATCGATTCGGACCATAACCTTGTGGTAGCCAAGGTTCGCAAACGTCTTAAAGTAGCAGCAAAGGTGCAATCTAATGTAACACGGAAACTGAACGTCGAAAAGCTGCAAACACAACAAATAGCAGTAGTCTACTCCTCTCAACTTACCCGAATTTTTTCGAAACACTCCTTGTCCCGATAATAATATAGAATTGCCAACTCCCTAAAAACTACAGCAAAAGCAAAAACCACCATCAAGGAACCCATGGTGCGATCAGGAGTGTCGTAATGCTACTGATATGAAAAACGCTGCGTATAGGGCAACCCTGCGGTCGGTAGCAACACGTAATGCGATAGAGAATTCTTGGGATAAAAGGGGACAGGTGAAACGTGTTTTCAGAAGAAGTGAAAAGCTTCTGGTAGCTGTGAAGAAGATAACTTAGAACCAAGATGTAGCCAAGATGAGGTCGGAGTAGAAATAAATCGGCTGAAGAATAAAGCAATAAAGCAGCATGTGCGACGGACTACCAGTCGAACTATTCAAGACCGGTGATCATATGCTGCTCAGGAGCATGCACCAGCTGATTTGTACAATTTGGCGAGGGGAATGCATGCCCAATGATTGGAACTTCGGCATCCTGTGTCCCGTGTACAAAAAAGGAGACAAGACGATATGTGCCAACTATAAAGGAATAAGTCTCCTTCCCATTGCATATAAAATGCTATCCAGCGTGCTGTGTGATCGACTGAAGTCAATGACAATATAAAGTCAATTGACATATTGAAAGACCTGGAAAATCCACCATTGAGCAGATGTTCACGCTGCGCCAAATCCCGGAAAGGACTCACGAAAAACACATCGACACATTTTACCTATACGTCGACTATAAAACTGCATTCGACAGTCCCATATGTTCAGAGGATGCAGCATAACTTTGAGTGGCACAAGGTCAGCAGTTAAAGTTGGAAATGACCTCTCAAAGCCCTTCAATGACGAACGAGGATTCATCATGACTATGTCTGGTCTTGGTCATATTGTGAGAATGTATGAGGATTCCCCCTTCGAACCTACTCAACTTATTTCGCAAAAATCTGTGGCTGCAGACAATATACGAATAGAATTCTTTTTCAAATTTCGAATACAAGAAATATTTCAGCATTCTTCACTATAATTTTTACTTTCTTGACCCACTGTGGTTATTTAAATGTTGACCATTTCGTAAATATGGTGTGTTGCAAAAGTAGTAGAAGTCACACTTTAGCAACAAATACTCATATTACTCACGACTTTCATAACATTTCACTCAACATGAATTGGTTTTATTTATTTTCTTTTCTTTACTCAATAATAAAGTAGCACGTGCCGCATTGGCCCTTAACTATTCCGATGAAGTCTTATACCCAGTTTACCTGACGTTAATGCTGTCTACGGCTGTGTGTATAAGCCTAAATGCATAATGAGAATCCAAAAAAAAAAAAAAAAAAAACTGTTGCCACGTACTATTTTCGTTGCTGCCTATGAATTGTAATTAAATTTTCGTATATGAATTACAAAAAAAAAAAAAAAATTGTTGTCACAATCGATTATACAGCGGAGTAATGTTAAAAAGATAAATTCCGATTTTAAGTGAAGTTAAGTAAAATTTTTGTTATGAATGCCATTGTATATCTCGAACTGCATACTTACAATCGATTTAAATTTCATTAGCATTTTTTCAACATTGCTTGACCATATATCTAACTATTTGTGGCCCCTAATCCATTGTTCGTATTATAGTTGTTCTACTGTAATTTCAATAACACAATTTCTTTAACACGTCTATATTGGTGCGTGCGTGTACGTGATAATGATAATAATTGTTAAGCATCTGTTTAGGTAGTGGGTGTTGGTCGGTATATTTCAGATACATGTTTGCGCACGTGTTTCCCAACCGTTTGACCATAATATTAAATTCATATACACATGTGAGGCGTTTAATTTGAATTAATCCTGTCGGCGAATTGAATCAAATATCCTGTGGTAAATACTTCTTGGAAAATTATTAATATATTTACTACCGAAAAAAGAAATTAAAACCATGTAAATATTGAAAATCCTTCGAGTATATGACTTTTCATATGAAATGGATTGATATATCAGTCTAAATTATAGTAGACATAACCCGTTTAACTTCCTATAGTTTTGTAAATATTGGCGATGCAAAAAAATAAGTTGTTTTTAACTGCAATATGTCGAACGTCTCGTATTGTCTTGTATTTATAGCGGTATTAGGAATTTTTACTATAAATAATAAAATTCTGACAAACAAGTGTGTGGTATATTCTTAGTAACTGTGGTTATATATCTCTAGTAACAACTAACGTTTGTAGATATTTGATATAAAGATTTTATGTACATAGATTAGGCTATACCGATGTATTAAGAACAAACAAAACGTAGTTAAGTCGAGCCATAACGAACTTTTCGTCTCCGCCAGATGATTTTTAATAGCAATAGAAAAGTTAAAACAGAGACCCAATCTATTTCGGGAGGGTTCAAACATGAATCATAAAGTACCCTCGATCATGTTGTGAGCATTAAGAATTTCGTGAACAATTCGGGACCTTTATGTCATTGTAAATTATAGGTTGTTTATGGTCTGATAAAATTATTAGGGCATTATGTCGAAACATAGACTTAACATATCGAAAAATGTCCGCAAACATGTTTTTCATTATTATCCGTTTTTCTGGAGAAGGGGATCGGGCCAACGAATAATCATGCATGTTTTGATAAGGATTGGTCAATATTTATCGGGCCAAATGGACCCTGACTTTTGTGTAAAAAATTACAAAATTTGTATTCTATGGCGTATATATTTGCCCCTGAAGGACCTAGACCCGAGAAGTTGATAGTATGTTCATGAGGAGTGGTTGACCTGTAAATTGATTTATGTACTCAGCTATGGAACATACACGTAAATATTTACGGGTGTTTACGTTCTGAGATATTATTTAGTAGCCCATTACCACACTAGAGGGCGGAAATATAGCGCTGATCGCTTTGAAATTTTCCATGATATTCCAGTTATGATCAAGGACAACGCCTATAATTTTCGGTGATGATCAGATAATAATTTTGGGATGAAGTGGACCGAAAACTTAATTTTATTGTGTTTTTTTTTCGAGTCGATCTATAGGCCTCAATTGAAAGACCAACATCACAACAAAACTCGCGGTAAAGAGAATCTGGACAAGTACAGCCCTCGTCTACTGAATATTAGACATTTTTGTTGACATCTAGTCGGTCAACAAATATTGCCCAAGCTCAGAATATACAACCACAGAAAGTTAGATTTTCGTGGAAGTCGTGTAGGGTATCATATGGTCGGCCTCGTCCGTCTATACTGCTCCGCTCACTGGTTTTTTAATGGCTATAAAAGGGGTGTATTTTTTAAAGAGTATTTTTTTCAAGGGCTATAAATAGGGTGGATTTTTTAAAGAGTATTTTTTTCAAGGGCTATAAGAGGCGTGGATTTTTTAAAGAGTATTTTTTTCAAGGGCTATAAGAGGCGTGGATTTTTTAAAGAGTATTTTTTTCAAGGGCTATAAGAGGCGTGGATTTTTTAAAGAGTATTTTTTTAAGGGCTATAAGAGGCGTGGATTTTTTAAAGAGTATTTTTTTAAGGGCTATAAGAGGCGTGGATTTTTTAAAGAGTATTTTTTCGAGGGCTATAAGAGGCGTGGATTTTTTAAAGAGTATTTTTTTCAAGGGCTATAAGAGGCGTGGATTTTTTAAAGAGTATTTTTTTCAAGGGCTATAAGAGGCGTGGATTTTTTAAAGAGTATTTTTTTCAAGGGCTATAAGGGGCGTGGATTTTTTAAAGAGTATTTTTTTCAAGGGCTATAAGAGGCGATAAAGGATATTTTTTGTGCGACTTAGGTTTTAGATTGTGTATAATCCCCATACACATATTCAGTATTTTGGGGTGTTTCGGCAAGTTTTGTTCTTTGCGAACCAATTGGGTAGCAAATCTCTCTTCCATATATTTTCGATATCGACCCACGTTTTAGGATAGGCCCCATATAACCATACTTCATATTTTTCGGCTTCTGGGGAGCAAATTTCGGTACCAGAATTTATCGATATCGACCAAATTATCGGTCCCCTATATAACGGTACCCCCAATTATTACGTATTTTCAGAACGTTTTTTAAACCGAATTGGGCTACCAGAAATTATAAATATGACCCACTTTGTAAAATAGTCCTCATATAACACTCTAACTACTCGGTGTTTTTCGGGTGTTTGCGCACAGTTTTTTTTTTCATTCCAATTGGCTGTAAGTTGGTACTTTGAGTTTCCAAAAGTTTTCGATATTGGTTCACTATGTAGAATAGCCCCAATATAACGAATTGGCCCAAATGTTATTATGTAGATTGTCATGGGTTGTCAAATCTTGCTACATAACATTTGCATATCATAGCCCTCCATTTTATGAAGCTCCCGAACGATGGTTGGTATTTTAAAGGTCTACCTCACGGTGGATACCCTCCACCTCATCCAAGATTGGCCCATCCATGGTTAACGCCGTTTTACTTATTTTGACTTTGTCTGACAAAATCGATCCAGCTCATTTTATTTTTCCGACCTTCGTATCAATTATGGCTCCCCGTTTGTAATTGACCCCCGAATCTAAATTACAATTTGGACACGAGCCTACAACGCTGGCTCTAGATAGTGGTAAACACATCTGAACTGTAATGTATCACATCTAAAGTTGTTTTTCCCAATTTAAACCCCTTAGCATCATCAAATTGTTGAGAAAGGTGTGTCTTGTGTTTAAATGTACAAGGTCACAATTTTACATAAATTCACAACCGTAAAAAAGACAAACACTTTAACGCCCTTTTAATTACCTCTTTAATGACCTGCAATAAAAATGTTAACATATTTTCCGGTACATACCAATAAACGAACGACGAACACATTTGTAATGCAATAATGTAAAGATTATTATCAACATTATTATCACAATATGTGTAAGTGTGTGGCTGCTTGGTAAGTTGTGTATGATGTTGTTGTCGATGTCGATGTGTGTGGTATGTTGGTGAATGTATTGCCGGTATTGTTGCATTTTTATATTTCATTTTAATTCAAAACACGTAGCGTGCTTTAAGCCAATAAACTTAACATTTAACAGTGACAGTACGGAGCACACGCACAAACACTCTACATTTTATACTTAGCTCAACAGTTGCCACTTAGTAACGACGGTAGCAGCAACAACAACAACAACAAATAAAACGAGCACAACAGCTGTTGGTTTTTGTTTTTGTTGTTGTTGCTTGGCGTTTATTATGCCACTTGTCACTGTTGCTGCATCAGCTGATATTGTTCTTTGGTATGCGGTTCGCAGTGGTAGTAGTAAATGTTACCACTACTACCATTAAGTGTGAGTTAAACCCAGCTCATACATACTCACATACAGCTACATGTTGGTATTTTATTGCTACTACGAAACAACAGCTACTGTTGTTTTTGTTGGGTGGAAGTACTCCCCGAAAATAAAATAAGTCATCATTATTGAAATCGTGTGCGGGAAGAGTATGAAACAGGCATTTAAATGCAGACTTCTTGTAGTTCCGCACATTTTGTACACCCTACAGCAGGATATTACGGCATGTGAATATACTATACTAAATATCACTTTTTATAACATTTGAAAGAATATTCTTTAAAAAATCCAGGCCTCTTATAGCCCTTGAAAGAATATTCTTTAAAAAATTCAGGCCTCTTATAGCCCTTGAAAGAATATTCTTTAAAAAAATCCAGGCCTCTTATAGCCATTGAAAAAATATTCTTTAAAAAATCCAGGCTTGAAGTTGTGGCCTTTGAAAAAATATTCTTTAAAAAATCCAGGCTTCTTATAGTCCTTGAAAGAATATTCTTTAAAAAATCCAGGCCTCTTATAGCCCTTGAAAGAATATTCTTTAAAAAATCCAGGCCTTTTATAGCCCTTGAAAGAATATTCTTTAAAAAATCCAGGCCTCTTATAGCCCTTGAAAAAATATTCTTTAAGAAATCCACGCCTTGTCTGGGTCCTTGAAAAAATATTCTTTAAAAAATCCACGCCTGTTTGAGACCCTGAACAAATATTCTTTAAAAAATCCAGCCTGTTTGAGACCCTGAACAAATATTCTTTAAAAATTCCAGCCTGTATGAGACCCAGAACAACTATTCTCTAAAAAATCCACGCCTGTTTGAGACCCTGAACAAATATTATTTAAAAAATCCACGTCTGTTTGAGACCCTGAACAAATATTCTTTAAAAAATCTACGTCTGTTTGAGACCCTGAACAAATGTTCTTTAAAAAATCCACGCCTGTTTGAGCCCTTGAAAAAATATTCTTTAAAAAATCCACGCCTGTTTGAGCCCTTGAAAAAATATTCTTTAAAAAATCCACGCCTGTTTGAGCCCTTGAAAAAATATTCTTTAAAAAATCCACGCCTGTTTGAGCCCTTGAAAAAATATTCTTTAAAAAATCCACGCCTCTTTGAGCCCTTGAAAAAATATTCTTTAAAAAATCCACGCCTGTTTGAGCCCTTGAAAAAATATTCTTTAAAAAATCCACGCCTGTTTGAGCCCTTGAAAAAATATTCTTTAAAAAATCCACGCCTGTTGAAAAAATATTCTTTAAAAAATCCACGCCTGTTTGAGCCCTTGAAAAAATATTCTTTAAAAAATCCACGCCTGTTGAAAAAATATTCTTTAAAAAATCCACGCCTGTTGAAAAAATATTCTTTAAAAAATCCACGCCTGTTTGAGCCCTTGAAAAAATATTCTTTAAAAAATCCACGCCTGTTTGAGCCCTTGAAAAAATATTCTTTAAAAAATCCACGCCTGTTTGAGCCCTTGAAAAAATATTCTTTAAAAAATCCACGCCTGTTTGAGCCCTTGAAAAAATATTCTTTAAAAAATCCACGCCTGTTTGAGCCCTTGAAAAAATATTCTTTAAAAAATCCACGCCTGTTTGAGCCCTTGAAAAAATATTCTTTAAAAAATCCACGCCTGTTTGAGCCCTTGAAAAAATTATCTTTAAAAAATATACGTCTGGTTAAGTCATTGAAAAAATAGGTTCAATACAAAACTTGGGTTTACCTCTTGGGCGGTGTAGGGTAACATTTATCCGGCCCTGTCGGATTTTCTTTTTTAGATCTGTGTATCTATCTTATCTATCTTATGGTCACTCATACCACTGACCATATGTATGAGTGTGTATGTATGTGTGTGCTCACTACCAATTTGTATGCGTATTGTTTGGTACCACATTTAAAATAATGACAATCATGTGTATGGACGTCTAAAATTTTACTTTCATTTGTGATACAGTAGTTCCACCTCCCTTTCGCTAAAAACTCACGTACACACATGTACACACGCATATTAAGTACGTATGTGTGCGCATTGTGAGCGCATAGAATTATCTGCTTGCCCATTGTTCGCTGGGCATTATGTGTGGTTACAATTGCAAATTCAGTGATTATGGTCAGTTATGAAACACAAATTATACGACACGCACACAATGTGTCGTTCCGTTCCGTTCGTTCACTCACTTGCTCGCTGGCTCGTTAGATTGTTGTGAATATATTTTATTTTCACATTTCGCCAAGCATTTTTATTCAAATTCGTTTTTGTAAAGGACATATAAGGATAGCTGCACGAGTGGAAACATATATTGGTTAGTCCTTTTGTGCGGAGTATTTTGAATTGAAATCCCAAAAAAATGCTTTGAAAAAGTTTATTTTTGTCAAGAATTTCCCTTTGAGTAAATATAGATTACTAGTAGATAATACTCAGCATCAATGAATGAAACATATACATCTATACGAAGAGATCGATGTAAAGTCCTTATTTGCTAAGGAAACCACACATTTATATTACAGAGAATTGATACTGATTTAATCAGAGAGGGGAGAAATCACATAAGAGAACCATTAATGGGAGCTAAGTTAGCCCTAATGAACAGTATATCTAAAATTAAATTAATAATAGAAAAATATAAAATGTGACGAAGCATATAAACTGCCATATAAATCCGATAAAAATCAAGAACATATGCATGTACATTAATTTTGTAACTCTGTCTGGCAGAAAGAGTTTTGCAACCATTTAAGATATTTTAACAAGTAAAAAAGGATACCCTCCACCATAGGAATACTGACAGATACTTGCAATGAACATACCAAAAAGATGGCATATACCGATTTCTGTAAACCATTATGTACACCAAATACAAATTTCAGCCATTTTTAATGGGGATTTTCGCTAAAATCTGAAAACCCCAAAACGTGGACTGATACCGATAACGCATGGTAGAGTATAAAATCCTCAAACTACTGCAACTTAGAGTGCAAACTTTATGAGGCTATGGCTAAAGGGGGCCAATATTGATTACACACATGTAGGAATTATCGAATATTTTGGATTATCATTATGAGGGCTATGCCTAATTAATTACCGATATATGCAAATTTCGAACCCATTATTTCACTTTTGTATCTTAACTCTTTCCTTCAGGAGGTATCATTATATGTGGGAGATGAGTAAATTATGGCCGATATATTTCATTTTCGTCAGGTTCGAGTTTTTTATATTTTGTATTAATTGTCGTAACAAAGAAAAAATGTCCCTAACAAAAATCATACACAGTGGTCCATGTTTCTGTGTAATTCCTATATAATGGTAACACCTCTTATTTGTTGTTTTTTATCGAATTGGCTCTAATTTAGTTTTTAAGGCATATTTTAAGGTGTCAACTCTTCCTATTAAACATGATCAATGTTGGTTCACTTTTTATGGAACTCCCCATATAACTTTACACCCAATCTTCGGTATTTTGGGGAGCTTGGTGTTTCAACAAAATTAGCTGTAATTTTATATTTTGGATTCTCATAATGTAAAAAAAAATCTCCCTACTGAAAATTATCAATATTGGTCCAAGTATCCGGGTAGCCCCCATATAATGGTGCAGCTATTATTCTGTATCTTGGGGGATTTAAGCATGTTATCCCACCGAATTCGCTGTAATTTTATTTATAAAATCCTAATGGGGTGGCAAATTGTCCTACCAAAAAATATCAATGTAAGTTTACGCTTTGGTATAGCTCCCATATTTTCGTTATTTCCTAGACTTTACTTATTTATGTCCTCTTTTTTATATAACCCTGCATAAGAGTTCCGTTTCTTTTTCATTATAAATAAATTTTTAAAAGTATTTTCTTATGGAAGTTGCTGTAATTTGATATTTCGCATTCCTGGTTAATAAAAATAAATGTATAAATGTTTTCCAATTTGGAACATGAACACAAAAACTACCTCCATATCTCAACACTACACACCAACAGCAATCTAAATTAAAATTTTCAGGATTCCAGGTCGATCCGATAACCAAAAATTCAAATTGCACCAAATGTAGTACCATTTAGTACACATAATTACGAAATTGTAAAAAAATAAGTACATTTTAGTAATTATCGCGCACTTATAGTTCAAATTTACATCTATCCTACACTCATTCAGTGACCTGCATTCCATATTTAAGAGTTCTAGCACTACCGGTTCACCAAATACTAAAAAGGCACTAAATATGGTACCATATTTAGTATTTTGCATGTAATTTCAATGTTCTAGCTTCAGCCGTTTCATCTAAGCGTTGATGAATCGTTATGTCAGTCATTCATTCACTTTACTTTGGTATAAATATTGATCAGATCTTAGATAGGGTTCTCAGAAAACAAGAAATCGTTGATCAAATATTTTCATCGCCGCTTTCCACTTTTATCTGATCTTGTTCAGAAAACCTTTTATATACACAATGTATTATTCGTCCTTAATATTTCTGCTAAACACGTTAATAACATTTATTTGTTGGAAGAAGAACCGGATCATTAATTGTTTGAAACTAATTTTTATGCATATCATAGAACAGGACGAGATTATTACACAATATATTATAGTCAGGACCTAATGAAGGTGAACACTTTTTTGGGATCAAACATGTGCCGCATCGAAAAATGTGTACCAAAATATGTACCAAATCCGTTTGCGATAATTTACTTTCAATTGAAACATTAGCTTGAGCGCACAATAACCCGGTAACTGTTTTGGCCAAGTCTTGCACATGGTATTTATTATTCCATCTAATAGTAGATCAAATTTGACTAAAGGACATGAGAGAATTTTTCAAAGCTGGAAAATATTAGTTTGGGGAAAAGTAAATCCATTATTTTTATATGAACTATAGGACTTTATTTAACATGCTTCCGAATGTCCGATTTGGAACAAATATGCACCGTTTTGTTGTATGATTTGTTGCCATTTTAAATCCATTTTTATCATTAAATAAATGTAGCAATGCAAGATAACGATGATAATTGCTTGGTACCAAGTCCGGACTGTATGGCGGATACATTAAAACCTCCCAACCAAGCTCCCGAAGTTTCTGGTGAGTCGTTGTCCTGGTGGAACACGACACCCATCCTGTTGGTGAATTTTGGCCGTTTCTGGTCAATTGATGACTTCAAACGGTCCAGTTGTTGACAGCAGAGATCAGAATTTAGCGTTTGGACATATGGAAGCAACTCATAATAAATAATCCCTTCCAGTCTCACCAAATGCATAGCAAATCCTCCCTGGCCAATAGACCTGGTTTGGCCACCATTTGAGGAGCTTCACCGCCCTTTGACCACGATCGTTTTCGCACAGGGTTATCGTATGTGATCCATTTTTCATTTCCAGGCACCATCCGTTTAAGAAATGGGTCTATTTCATTCCGTTTGGTCAAGGCTTTGGAGATGGAAATTCGATCCATCCTATTTTTTCTGTTAATTGGTGTGCACCCAAACATCGAGATTCTTTGTATAAATGGTTTAATGGTCGATTTTTAGCTCCTAGGCGATGTTACGTCTGCTACCATGACGGTCAACTTCTATCATTTCTCCGATCTTATCGATATTTTCGGACGGATTTCTTTTTCCCCAAACTAATATATCTGTATATGTGTGTCAGCCGTCAAAAAACCTTTATTCCGATTTAACCCTTTCAGTGTTTTTGTCGAATATATTCGACATTTAAAATTACTCTCTTTCTTTGCAAATTTTCGGTTGTCCTATGTACCGTTACAATTGATGTCTTTGTTTTTGCTGAAAGACAGACAAAACTGTCCGGGGGTTAAACTAAGAATTGATTTTTTTCTAACCTCTGGGCCTTCATATGATTTTAAGTACAAAATTTTAGATTTTTATTACGACAAAAATTTTGTTTGACACTGAAAGGGTTAAAGTCACATCGATGAGAAAATACTAGTTCTTAAATAATATTCCTTTAAAAATCCACGCTTAGTTTTGGTCCTTTAAAGAAATATGTCTTTAAAAATTCAGACCTTGTTTTGGTCCTTATAAAAATGTTCCTTTAAAAATCATGCCTTGTTTGGTCCTATCCATTAAAAATCCATGCCTGAATTGGTCCTCTAAAAATGCACGCCTTTTATTGGTTCTTAAAAATATTCCATTAAACTTTTTCTATGACATAACTCAAAAACTTGATGAGTGGCAACACTGGATTTTTAATATACTTGCCAAAAGGAATTTTCGTGTTTGAAAAGTATTTGCAAATATAGGGTCAAAAACTAATATTTCGATGAGACAAATTTTTGCTGTAGCGAAGTGTACAGTGATCACAAGGGTGAGGTTATAAAAATCTTAAAATATCGAAATGTACCGTGGCTTCACCTAATAGCAGACCAATTTACATTATCTTTGGTACAGAGATTTCCTAAAATTGCACTTATGAGGTTCCAACGTTATTACGCCGAAAATCATCACACATATTACAATTGTTTTCGCCTTTTATAAAATGGAACCTAAAGAAAAATTTTAGTTATTTTTCGAACTTAGAATCAGAGTAAAATTCTATGTCAAGTTGTTCATGTCTGTCTTTTGATATCTCCTATTTCGCTTTTCGGTATTTTCAATATTTTAGCTGCATATTTGAGGATATAATTGGCATTCCGGGTTCTTGGACGCCAAAACAATTCTTCAAAGCATATATAAAATATAGGTCCATGTACTAAAATAGAACCCACACACTAAAATAGAATCCGACTCTTTTCAAGCATTTTCATTTTTTCAACCGATAAGGCCATAATTAGTCATTTCTTTTTTTCAAAAAATAATAGTTCTTCTGGCAGGAAATCTTTTGACATCGCTTCATATACACATATCGCATAATTTCATGTATTTTGATGCCTTATGCGTATTTTCCAAGCAATAAAGTGAAACAATTTTTTTATGTCATCCCATTAGTTAATGAAAAACAATTTATACACCATGTTTATTATATCTTCAACACAGGGACGTACGCAGGGGGCGGCCCGGGCCTTGTTTTGATCAGTCCCCCCCCCCCCCCCCCCCCCGAAATGATTTTTTTTCACAGTAAATTTATGTATGCAACATCGAATTTTTCCATTTTGCACTACCGGGCCCCCCCCCCCCCCCCCGAAATGAAATCCTGTGTACGTTGCTGCTTCAACATAACATACATTTTTATATACCGATCAATTTACTAGTTTCACCGACATGTGTTGCGAATAATAGAAAAACAAAAACAAAATAGATAGAAAAAACAATTTCAACACCATTTTTATTGATTTTGCAATTAATGTCAGCGTTTGATCGGTCCTTGGAAAAAATATTCCTTTAAAAATCCACGCCTTGTTTTGATCGGTCCTTGGAAAAAATATTCCTTTAAAAATCCACGCCTTGTTTTGATCTGTCCTTGGAAAAAATATTCCTTTAAAAATCCACGCCTTGTTTTGATCGGTCCTTGAAAAAATATTCCTTTAAAAATCCACGCCTTGTTTTGATCGGTCCTTGGAAAAAATATTCCTTTAAAAATCCACGCCTTGTTTTGATCGGTCCTTGGAAAAAATATTCCTTTAAAAATCCACGCCTTGTTTTGATCGGTCCTTGGAAAAAAATATTCCTTTAAAAATCCACGCCTTGTTTTGATCGGTCCTTGGAAAAAATATTCCTTTAAAAATCCACGCCTTGTTTTGATCGGTCCTTGGAAAAAATATTCCTTTAAAAATCCACGCCTTGTTTTGATCGGTCCTTGGAAAAAATATTCCTTTAAAAATCCACGCCTTGTTTTGATCGGTCCTTGGAAAAAATATTCCTTTAAAAATCCACGCCTTGTTTTGATCGGTCCTTGGAAAAAATATTCCTTTAAAAATCCACGCCTTGTTTTGATCGGTCCTTGGAAAAAATATTCCTTTAAAAATCCACGCCTTGTTTTGATCGGTCCTTGGAAAAAATATTCCTTTAAAAATCCACGCCTTGTTTTGATCGGTCCTTGGAAAAAATATTCCTTTAAAAATCCACGCCTTGTTTTGATCGGTCCTTGGAAAAAATATTCCTTTAAAAATCCACGCCTTGTTTTGATCGGTCCTTGGAAAAAATATTCCTTTAAAAATCCACGCCTTGTTTTGATCGGTCCTTGGAAAAAATATTCCTTTAAAAATCCACGCCTTGTTTTGATCGGTCCTTGGAAAAAATATTCCTTTAAAAATCCACGCCTTGTTTTGATCGGTCCTTGGAAAAAATATTCCTTTAAAAATCCACGCCTTGTTTTGATCGGTCCTTGGAAAAAATATTCCTTTAAAAATCCACGCCTTGTTTTGATCGGTCCTTGGAAAAAATATTCCTTTAAAAATCCACGCCTTGTTTTGATCGGTCCTTGGAAAAAATATTCCTTTAAAAATCCACGCCTTGTTTTGATCGGTCCTTGGAAAAAATATTCCTTTAAAAATCCACGCCTTGTTTTGATCGGTCCTTGGAAAAAATATTCCTTTAAAAATCCACGCCTTGTTTTGATCGGTCCTTGGAAAAAATATTCCTTTAAAAATCCACGCCTTGTTTTGATCGGTCCTTGGAAAAAATATTCCTTTAAAAATCCACGCCTTGTTTTGATCGGTCCTTGGTCCTTGGAAAAAATATTCCTTTAAAAATCCACGCCTTGTTTTGATCGGTCCTTGGAAAAAATATTCCTTTAAAAATCCACGCCTTGTTTTGATCGGTCCTTGGAAAAAATATTCCTTTAAAAATCCACGCCTTGTTTTGATCGGTCCTTGGAAAAAATATTCCTTTAAAAATCCACGCCTTGTTTTGATCGGTCCTTGGAAAAAATATTCCTTTAAAAATCCACGCCTTGTTTTGATCGGTCCTTGGAAAAAATATTCCTTTAAAAATCCACGCCTTGTTTTGATCGGTCCTTGGAAAAAATATTCCTTTAAAAATCCACGCCTTGTTTTGATCGGTCCTTGGAAAAAATATTCCTTTAAAAATCCACGCCTTGTTTTGATCGGTCCTTGGAAAAAATATTCCTTTAAAAATCCACGCCTTGTTTTGATCGGTCCTTGGAAAAAATATTCCTTTAAAAATCCACGCCTTGTTTTGATCGGTCCTTGGAAAAAATATTCCTTTAAAAATCCACGCCTTGTTTTGATCGGTCCTTGGAAAAAATATTCCTTTAAAAATCCACGCCTTGTTTTGATCGGTCCTTGGAAAAAATATTCCTTTAAAAATCCACGCCTTGTTTTGATCGGTCCTTGGAAAAAATATTCCTTTAAAAATCCACGCCTTGTTTTGATCGGTCCTTGGAAAAAATATTCCTTTAAAAATCCACGCCTTGTTTTGATCGGTCCTTGGAAAAAATATTCCTTTAAAAATCCACGCCTTGTTTTGATCGGTCCTTGGAAAAAATATTCCTTTAAAAATCCACGCCTTGTTTTGATCGGTCCTTGGAAAAAATATTCCTTTAAAAATCCACGCCTTGTTTTGATCGGTCCTTGGAAAAAATATTCCTTTAAAAATCCACGCCTTGTTTTGATCGGTCCTTGGAAAAAATATTCCTTTAAAAATACACGCCTTGTTTTGATCGGTCCTTGGAAAAAATATTCCTTTAAAAATCCACGCCTTGTTTTGATCGGTCCTTGGAAAAAATATTCCTTTAAAAATCCACGCCTTGTTTTGATCGGTCCTTGGAAAAAATATTCCTTTAAAAATCCACGCCTTGTTTTGATCGGTCCTTGGAAAAAATATTCCTTTAAAAATCCACGCCTTGTTTTGATCGGTCCTTGGAAAAAATATTCCTTTAAAAATCCACGCCTTGTTTTGATCGGTCCTTGGAAAAAATATTCCTTTAAAAATCCACGCCTTGTTTTGATCGGTCCTTGGAAAAAATATTCCTTTAAAAATCCACGCCTTGTTTTGATCGGTCCTTGGAAAAAATATTCCTTTAAAAATCCACGCCTTGTTTTGATCGGTCCTTGGAAAAAATATTCCTTTAAAAATCCACGCCTTGTTTTGATCGGTCCTTGGAAAAAATATTCCTTTAAAAATCCACGCCTTGTTTTGATCGGTCCTTGGAAAAAATATTCCTTTAAAAATCCACGCCTTGTTTTGATCGGTCCTTGGAAAAAATATTCCTTTAAAAATCCACGCCTTGTTTTGATCGGTCCTTGGAAAAAATATTCCTTTAAAAATCCACGCCTTGTTTTGATCGGTCCTTGGAAAAAATATTCCTTTAAAAATCCACGCCTTGTTTTGATCGGTCCTTGGAAAAAATATTCCTTTAAAAATCCACGCCTTGTTTTGATCGGTCCTTGGAAAAAATATTCCTTTAAAAATCCACGCCTTGTTTTGATCGGTCCTTGGAAAAAATATTCCTTTAAAAATCCACGCCTTGTTTTGATCGGTCCTTGGAAAAAATATTCCTTTAAAAATCCACGCCTTGTTTTGATCGGTCCTTGGAAAAAATATTCCTTTAAAAATCCACGCCTTGTTTTGATCGGTCCTTGGAAAAAATATTCCTTTAAAAATCCACGCCTTGTTTTGATCGGTCCTTGGAAAAAATATTCCTTTAAAAATCCACGCCTTGTTTTGATCGGTCCTTGGAAAAAATATTCCTTTAAAAATCCACGCCTTGTTTTGATCGGTCCTTGGAAAAAATATTCCTTTAAAAATCCACGCCTTGTTTTGATCGGTCCTTGGAAAAAATATTCCTTTAAAAATCCACGCCTTGTTTTGATCGGTCCTTGGAAAAAATACATGACTGCAGGGTGCATTTGTCACTGGCCCGAATGTGCTGCTGCTGCAACATTTTGTTTGTTTATCAATTACCCTGTCATTCAGAACGGCTCTGTTAGAGCCAGTTTAAACGTTATCTGTAATGTAAACAAATGTGACATATGTCTTTAATCGACACATGTTGGCAATTTCACAAACTCTATAATTAATCTCTTTAATTTTATGCAAACAATAATAGCAGGCAAGCGATAGTCCAAATGACATTATCATTGAAAATATTATTGGAATTTTAATGAGAAGATTTAATCCAGGGATGGGAAAATTAATTTTAACAAAATGTTAGTGTATTTAAAATAAAACATGACATTTAGGTAATTAAACTTAATCCACTACTCCTGAACCCAAACACGGATTTTTAAAGGAATATTTTTTCCAAGGACCGATCAAAAAAAGGCGTGGATTTTTAAAGGAATATTTTTTCCAAGGACCGATTAAAACAAGGCGTGGATTTTTAAAGGAATATTTTTTCCAAGGACCGATCAAAACAAGGCGTGGATTTTTAAAGGAATATTTTTTCCAAGGACCCACCAAAACAAGGCGTAGATTTTTAAAGGAATATTTTTAAAGGATCAAAACAAGGCGTGGATTTTAAGGGAATATTTTTAAAGGACCAAAACAAGGCGTGGATTTTTAAGGGAATATTTTTAAAGGACCAAAACAAGGCGTGGATTTTTAAAGGAATGTTTTTAAAGGACCAAAACAAGGCGTGGATTTTTAAGGGAATATTTTTAAAGGACCAAAACAAGGCGTGGATTTTTAAAGGAATATTTTTAAAGGACCAAAACAAGGCGTGGATTTTTAAGGGAATATTTTTAAAGGACCAAAACAAGGCGTGGATTTTTAAAGGAATATTTTTAAAGGACCAAAACAAGGCGTGGATTTTTAAGGGAATATTTTTAAAGGACCAAAACAAGGCGTGGATTTTTAAAGGAATATTTTTAAAGGACCAAAACAAGGCGTGGATTTTTAAAGGAATATTTTTAAAGGACCAAAACAAGGCGTGGATTTTTAAGGGAATATTTTTAAAGGACCAAAACAAGGCATGGATTTTTAAAGGAATATTTTTTCCAAGGACCGATCAAAACAAGGCGTGGATTTTTAAAGGAATATTTTTAAAGGACCAAAACAAGGCGTGGATTTTTAAAGGAATATTTTTAAAGGACCAAAACAAGGCGTGGATTTTTAAAGGAATATTTTTAAAGGACCAAAACAAGGCGTGGATTTTTAAAGGAATATTTTTAAAGGACCAAAACAATGCGTAGATTTTTAAGGGAATATTTTTAAAGGACCAAAACAAGGCGTGGATTTTTAAAGGAATATTTTTAAATGACCAAAACAAGGCGTGGATTTTTAAAGGAATATTTTTAAAGGACCAAAACAAGGCGTGGATTTTTAAAGGAATATTTTTAAAGGACCAAAACAAGGCGTGGATTTTTAAAGGAATATTTTTAAAGGACCAAAACAAGGCGTGGATTTTTAAAGGAATATTTTTAAAGGACCAAAACAAGGCGTGGATTTTTAAAGGAATATTTTTAAAGGACCAAAACAAGGCGTGGATTTTTAAAGGAATATTTTTAAAGGACCAAAACAAGGCGTGGATTTTTAAAGGAATATTTTTAAAGGACCAAAACAAGGCGTGGATTTTTAAAGGAATATTTTTAAAGGACCAAAACAAGGCGTGGATTTTTAAAGGAATATTTTTAAAGGACCAAAACAAGGCGTGGATTTTTAAAGGAATATTTTTAAAGGACCAAAACAAGGCGTGGATTTTTAAAGGAATATTTTTAAAGGACCAAAACAAGGCGTGGATTTTTAAAGGAATATTTTTAAAGGACCAAAACAAGGCGTGGATTTTTAAAGGAATATTTTTAAAGGACCAAAACAAGGCGTGGATTTTTAAAGGAATATTTTTAAAGGACCAAAACAAGGCGTGGATTTTTAAAGGAATATTTTTAAAGGACCAAAACAAGGCGTGGATTTTTAAAGGAATATTTTTAAAGGACCAAAACAAGGCGTGGATTTTTAAAGGAATATTTTTAAAGGACCAAAACAAGGCGTGGATTTTTAAAGGAATATTTTTAAAGGACCAAAACAAGGCGTGGATTTTTAAAGGAATATTTTTAAAGGACCAAAACAAGGCGTGGATTTTTAAAGGAATATTTTTAAAGGACCAAAACAAGGCGTGGATTTTTAAAGGAATATTTTTAAAGGACCAAAACAAGGCGTGGATTTTTAAAGGAATATTTTTAAAGGACCAAAACAAGGCGTGGATTTTTAAAGGAATATTTTTAAAGGACCAAAACAAGGCGTGGATTTTTAAAGGAATATTTTTAAAGGACCAAAACAAGGCGTGGATTTTTAAAGGAATATTTTTAAAGGACCAAAACAAGGCGTGGATTTTTAAAGGAATATTTTTAAAGGACCAAAACAAGGCGTGGATTTTTAAACGAATATATTTAAAGGACCAAAACAAGGCGTGGATTTTTAAAGGAATATTTTTAAAGGACCAAAACAAGGCGTGGATTTTTAAAGGAATATTTTTAAAGGACCAAAACAAGGCGTGGATTTTTAAAGGAATATTTTTAAAGGACCAAAACAAGGCGTGGATTTTTAAAGGAATATTTTTAAAGGACCAAAACAAGGCGTGGATTTTTAAAGGAATATTTTTAAAGGACCAAAACAAGGCGTGGATTTTTAAAGGAATATTTTTAAAGGACCAAAACAAGGCGTGGATTTTTAAAGGAATATTTTTAAAGGACCAAAACAAGGCGTGGATTTTTAAAGGAATATTTTTAAAGGACCAAAACAAGGCGTGGATTTTTAAAGGAATATTTTTAAAGGACCAAAACAAGGCGTGCATTTTTAAAGGAATATTTTTAAAGGACCAAAACAAGGCGTGGATTTTTAAAGGACCAAAACAAGGCGTGGATTTTTAAAGGAATATTTTTAAAGGACCAAAACAAGGCGTGGATTTTTAAAGGAATATTTTTAAAGGACCAAAACAAGGCGTGCATTTTTAAAGGAATATTTTTAAAGGACCAAAACAAGGCGTGGATTTTTAAAGGAATATTTTTAAAGGACCAAAACAAGGCGTGCATTTTTAAAGGAATATTTTTAAAGGACCAAAACAAGGCGTGGATTTTTAAAGGACCAAAACAAGGCGTGGATTTTTAAAGGAATATTTTTAAAGGACCAAAACAAGGCCTGGATTTTTAAAGGAATATTTTTAAAGGACCAAAACAAGGCCTGGATTTTTAAAGGAATATTTTTAAAGGACCAAAACAAGGCCTGGATTTTTAAAGGAATATTTTTAAAGGACCAAAACAAGGCGTGGATTTTTAAAGGAATATTTTTAAAGGACCAAAACAAGTCGATTTTGAAGGAATATGGGAGCTAAGTTTTCAATAGGGCAATAGGGAAATTTTAATTAATAATTTAATTATTCGATTAGGTAATTTCAATTACATTCTACTATAACTTAGTATTCACATTGGATTAATATTTCTTTAAACATTATGAATTATAAAGTGCAGTCCCATATGTGTATTAAATCCCTTAACCCAGACCCTCGGGTTTTGCGGCATTCAATCATTTAATGCTGACAAACGACCCCTCCCCAGCGATTTTTTTTTTTCATTTCACCAGCATTTCGCTTTGTATTTATTAAGTGCTGGTAAAAAGGTATAAACCGAACCTAACCAATC
>NW_026886326.1:0-7841 GCF_032173495.1 Musca vetustissima
AATACAATATTGGCTTATTTTGACTTTGACTACCGGAAACGCATTGAAATATTTCTGTTGATTTAGATTGAGCTTCATTGAACGCAATTTTAATTTTTTCCTTTTTCTGCTTTTTTCAAAAGGAGGGTATTTGTTGTCCCCTTGCTGGAGGGATTTAAAAACAAATCCAAACTACATTTAGTGTATTGAAAGCATAGATTTAAATAATATGCTGCTTATTTTTTATCAATTTCATTGTGTTGTATCAGTGCGAGGTTTTTTGTTTGTTTGATTGTGATTGGTTTGAGAATAAATTGGCTTTGAGTGAATTGACTTCATTTCTCTGCAAATAATTATATTTTTATTGGAGGGATATTTTTTCAAGTTTTTAAACGATTGAAAATGGGTTGATACCTTCTTATGGGGTACAGATATACCCCGATTATAGGGGTAATATAAATGTTCTTGCAAAATTGATATTTGGTGATTTCGACAGGCGGTCATACCAAAATCGACATAGAATTTTATTCTGACCTTTTATGAGGTCTGAGGACGAATATTTCGGGGTGTTGCAAACGGATCACCATACGAGGCTGTTGAGATATTAAAAAATTAATTACGAAGGATTCTCAATCTAAAAAATTGAATAAAGCTCCCCGAATTTCGGGAATTTGATTTTGTTAGACACTAATTGTAGAATACCTTACTAGAGGTTTTATTTTAAACCCTTGAGGTCAAGATGCAATTTTAGATATCATCAACTTTTGTAGGATATCCCATGAAGCAATATTTTTCTGTAAAAGACTCCACCAAGAGCTATTCATCTGTAGTTGATTTCCTATACAAGAGTACTTCTGTGGAAACCCTCTTCCAAAAGGAGTATACTTCTATATACATTTCTATCAAAGTATATTGTCATAGAAGTTCTCAAAAAATAGATTTTATTAGGAGACCTTTTCAAGAGGTACTCTTCTATACAAGACCTCAAAATTGATTTTTTTCATAGGAAACAAGACTTATTCCATTACACAACATCAACAAGTGGTATTCTTCACAAAAGGAGATATTCTTCTGTAGAATACCTCAACAGTTTTTAATTATAATTTTCCTATTACAATTAAGTATTTTTGTGTAAATTTTTAAATAAATTACTAACCTTTTTTTACGCCTTCTTTTTGCGAAGACAAGTGACTTAATTTCGTGCTGTCACTGGTATGTAAATTTTTACTGAGACATCGGCAATATAATATTTTTTTCGGCAAATTATACCATTCTTTCTTTGCTGAGACCTTCGTTCGAAGAGTTTTTCATTCGTTCGCGTTCGTCTGCTTTACAAATTGTTGAGTTAAATTAACATTTTCAACGCCCACATAATAACAGACACGCATACAACGACAGCATTCCCAAGTACTGTTAATAACATTTAAAGATTTGTTTGTTCGTGTGTCCCTTCATCACTTGGCCAGAAAAGAGAAACAAACAACAAAAACTCCCAAACAAATAGCAACACTAAAAACAGAACAAATATGTGTTCCTTAAATGATGTCGTTGTGATTTTCTTTTTCGTCACCCATCATTTGCAAGTTACGTTTAATATTTTTTTTTTTTTTTTTGATAATAGAGGGACAGGGTCTTTGGCAGTTTTCAAGGTAACGTTTTTGGTTGTATTTAATAAATAAATATTGTGTATGCTTTGGAAGTAAAGTAGTCATCTTGTGGTAATGTCTGTATCCACTCTCATTACATGGTTCATGTTCGCATTTTTCGCCGAGGTCAGTGAGGAAAAAATATAAAGCCCCTTTTTGTGTTATTATACGATATAGATAATATAGATAATAAGTATTACAATGAGATTTCTTTCTGTTTAGTTATACTTTGTTGTTGCTTCTGTTTTTTTTTTCTTTTCTATTGAAAATAACTTTTATCCTCTTTGTTATTTAGTAAAGGGAAATAGTATAGGGATTTTTTAGGTTAAGGACTTAATTAAGAATTCAAAATAAATTAAGAAATTATTTGCGAATTCAAACAACCTAAAATCGATCAGGACGCTTATATAGAAGCTATGTTAAAGCATTGCAAATTACATGACAAGCTTTTTACTTTCTAAGAAAATGAAATATGAAATTATAGATACTCAAGTTGAGAATTCATATAAGACCCTCAGGGATTTTTTTAGGTTAAGACCATAATTTAAAAAAAAATTATTTGCGCATACAAAATACCTAAAATCGCTCAGGATGCTTATATAGAAGCTTTGTTCAAGCATTGCCCAGCCCAGCTCGACTTTACTACTTTCCTTTTTTCAGCTCCTTTGGTGGAGTTATTAACACTTAACGTTGATTTTTATACACCCATCTTTTGCTATTTTTACCCTTAATAGAATTAAATATAATAAAAGTTTTTGCAAATCACAACAAGTGTAATATATCACTTAATATATATCACAAACAGGTTATAACAAACCTTTTTAACCATATATTATCTCCTGACTTATGTGTTTTAGTTAATATAATTTTCCTTTGGAAAATGCTAATGAGATCTATAAGCGTGTCACATGGCTGGTAAATTAATTTGATTTCATTATATATATGTGCATCTGTTTTTCCATATTCTCTCATTTAGCATCTCTTTTCTTCCACTTTGGTTTGACTTGTGGCTTCCACATGGCTGCCTTGGCTTTGGCACCGACCATGTATATTTGCATTTTAATTTTCGATGCTGTTTAAATTGCGTTCTTTTTGGGTTTATTTGGTTGGGCTTTGCCGAATACAATCAGAGAGTGATAATGATGTGAAATTTGTTGTTATTGCATGAGGTGTGTGATTGTAATAAATTCTACATACTGCCACACCTTACGGAGAAAAGAACCAGTAAGGAAAGTAGTAAAGTCGGACGAGGCCGACTTAATGAAACCCTTCACCACTATGGGTATATAGATCTATCCTAACAGAAGGGCCATTAATATGAAATTGTGTGCACTTAGATCAATCCATAAATATGCCTTCATTGTTACAATGGGACAAAATTATATAAATCGATTTAAAGCAAACATCAATCTTGCACCTGTTGAATACACCAAGTCGGTTCGAAAGTTATGTGGTATACACGCAACTATGTCATCTTATTAAAAAAAAACATGAAGGGCATGGTGCAACATTTACATTAAATGGAATGAAAATAGATATGAAAGCTATATCTAAATCTGAACCAATTTCCACGGAACTTAGCACACATTGTTCTATGGTTTATATAGTACGTTATGCCAAATTTCGTGGAAATCGAATGATATATAGGGACTTTGTAAACCATTTAGATTAAATCGGTCGAACATATATATGGGACTATGTCTAAATCTGAACCGATTTTCAAGAAATTTTACACACTTCATTCTAGACTCAATCCAGTATGCTATGCCAAATTTCGTGCAAATCGAATGATTTTCAGGGACTTTGGTGCACCATTTACCTAAAATCGGACGAAACTATATATGGGAGCTATATCTAAATCTGAACCGATTGTTCCCAATTTCAATTTCATTTTTTTGGTTTTTACATATTTTTTACGTGTATTTGAGCTGTGTTTATTTTGAGTGTGTTTGTATATCTTCTCAACTCCCCTTTTTTTGCATTAGCTATTAAACATGTAAACGTAAAAAGCCACTAATGGTGTCGTTATCAAGCCAACAAACATTGGCAGGCTGTCTTGCCAACCATTTTGCAAAACAAATGAAAATATGTATATCATATACGCCATAAAAAGGATTATTTTATTTTTTGTTTAGTCCTGAAAAAATTACAGACACTCAGTTTGGATAACTGTGTTAAGAATTTAAAGAAAATTGAATTGGACATTTGTCTAAAAGCTCCGAAAAATCATGGTATTATATTGGGCAGACTGTTCAAATTAATAGGACAGGGGAATATAAAAAAAAAATACAGTAAGGAAGGTAGTAAAGTCGGACTGGGCCGACTATATGATACCCTTCACCCCATTGAAATGAAATTGAACGAACTTAAATATGCGATATTTATCTATAAGTAAACCGACTAACATCAATCCCAACACATGCCATTCTGCAACCTAGATTCTGAATAGATTTTAAGCAAACATTACTCGCACTATTTGATATGCTTCACTGTTTAAAATGTTATATCAATTAGACACCCATTGATTATTTGGTGTACAATAAACATGAATAGTTCGAAATTATACAGGGAAGCTTTGATATATCTATATCTGAACGGATTTCAAGGAAACTTGCCAAATATTAATTTATATTAATTTCAGTACGTTGTGTCAATCGGCCCAGCTTTGTGCACTATGCACATTTACATAAAACCGGACGAAAGTATATATAAGAGATATATGTAAATCTGAACCGATTTCAAGGAACTTGACACACGAAATTTTATAGTAGATTCAGTTCATTGTACAAAATTGTTTGCCAGTCGGCCAAACTTTGTTCTTTTTTGCACAATTTACATTAAATCGGATGAAAATATATATGGGAGGTACATTTAAAACTGAACATATCTTCACAAAACTTCGCACACATCATTATTTCAGTACACTATGCAGAAATTCGTGGAAATCGGAAGATATATAGCGGTTTTGGTGCTCCATTAACATAAAATAGGGCGAAAATATATATGGGAGCTGCATCTAAATCTGACCCAATTCAACGCGCTATACCAAATTTCGTGCAAATTGAATTAAACTTTGGAGCTACACCATTTACATAAAATCCGACGAACAAATATATATGGGAGCTATATCTAAATCTGTCCCGATTCTCTCGAAACTTGACACACGTCATTCTATACCCAATTCAGTACTCTATGTCAAATTTCATGCAAATCGAAAGATATATAGGGAATTTGGTGCCCCATTTACAATCGGACAAAAGTATATATGGGAGCTATATCTAAATCTGACCCGATTTTCTCGAATCTTGACACACGTCATTCTAGACTCAATTCAGTACACCATACAAAATTTCGTGCAAATCGAAAGATATATACGGACTTTGGTGCAACATTTACATCAAATTGGACGAAAATTGGGGCACCATTTACATTAAATCGGACGAAACTATACATGGGAGCTATATCTAAATCTGAATTTCAATAGGGTTCGTCCTTGGGTCAAATTTCATCCACACCGGATCATAAATTCGACCTGTATTTTGTTTACAATTTAACATCTACAGACGGACGGACATGCATAAATCGACTCAGAAAGTGATTCTATCAGGGTGCGAAGAATGATTAAAATACACACTTTCTCACGAATGCTCACAGGCGAGAATTCGAATGTTTTCAATTTATGATAAAGTTAGAATGAATGCACAAGCATTTGCATTCTCTCGCGAATTTTCGCATTGTACGAAAAATTTACGAACAATAAAATTTCGCTGCAAGCGTCGTCGATTCATTATTTCGCGAGCATTCTTTGCTGAAGAAAATTGTTTTGAAAAAACTCAAAAAACAAATGTTCGCCATTTCTTGCGAGCACTGTTAAAAATAACAAGAAACAAAAATATCATAAAAACACACACAAACAATGAAAGAATGTGTGTGAAACAGCGGTCGGCAACAAATACATATGCATTTGTTTGGTCACACACAGAGCTCCGATTTGCTCGATTTTACTCGCGAGTGAAAAATATTCCCGAGTGGGAGTAAGTAAAGAGTACGAGTTTTTTAGGGAGTATACTCTCCATTCTTTTATTTTGTTTGGGAGTGCTCGCGAGTACTCCTTGTTGAAGAAAAAGAGTGCGAGTCAAAATGTTCGAAATAGAGTAAGAGTTCACTCTAAGAGTGAAATCGAGTGGACAAATAAATTTGGTTGTTTGGTTATTTGTGTGTGTGTAGTAGCAAAATTTGTTTGATGTTGATCTTTTGTGTGCTGTGGGGAGATAGATCATGTTCAAAAAACATAAAAGGACATTGATTATTTTGTTTATTGAAAATGTTTACACATGTGAGGTACAAATAAAAATCTTATATGAAATGACTTACATAAAGAGAACGCAGAGAACGAACTTGTTGATGCATGCTTTCCCAGCAGTACTGCAAACCAAACATCACAAAACAAACAAACAATGCACACAAACAACATCAAGTAAAACAACGGTATCACAAACAAAAATAAAAATAAAAGAGTACTCGGCAAGAGTGTAATCTGCTCGATTTCGAGCGTATTTCACTCCCACTCGAAAACGAGCGAAGCACTTGCGCTCTTATTTGAGTGGCAGAGAAAAATAGAGTATACTCTATTAACTTTTTCTACTCGGAGGAGTATTCCCACTCGAATTCGAGCGAGTTTCACTCTTTACTCGAATTTGAGCGAGCATTTCGGAGCTCTGGTCACACAGACACAAAGTGTGTGAGAGTAACTCTTACTATCTCGAAAAACTTCGTCTGCAATAATACATTGCTACGATCAAAATCATGAAAACAAACGATAACACAACCGCCTTCATCAACAGCTGAAACCATGGTTGTTTTCTGTCACGAACGTTTGTTGTTATTGTTGTTGCCGTTTTGAGCATTCTCGAGAATTCGGGAATGTTTGTTTTCATTCGTGAGAGAATGTCAGAACGAATTTCAACCACCAAACGAAACGAACGAACATTGTTGTGTGCTCTCATTCTTTTGGCGAATGCTCGTTTGGTAAAGAATTTATCTTATTGATCTTATTAAAGAAATTCAAACGGACGTAACAACAATAGTATGTTTTTATTAATGCAAACGGACATAACTACACTCCTGTAAAAAACTTAAGCTCTCAACATTGAAAATAAAAATTCTGAACGTATATTAATGTTATTTCTGGGATGTTTGATAAATGAGATATATCGCCCTATTTTTTACGGTAGTCCCCATATAGCATTTACTTAAAATCGGTCGAAACTGTATATAGGAGCTATATAGAAATCTGAACTAATTTTAGCGAAACTTAACAAACGTCACTCTAGACCGAATTCAGTACGCTATGCAAATTTTCGTGCAAATCGAAAGAAATTTAGGAGCTTTAATGCACAAAATCGGACGAAAATATGCACAAAATCGGACGAAATCTGAACCGATTTCAAGAAAACTTAACACACTTCATTCCGGACTCAATTTGGTACGCTGTACAAATTTTAGTCTCAATCGGATAATTATTAGTCACTTTGTTGTACTACAATTGTGTTGTAGTTACGTCCTTTTGTTTCAGAAAATATCAAAACCAAAAAAAAAATATTTTTTTACAAAAAATAAATACGGCTCTATAGTGCGGTTAAACTTTGAAAAAATTTCCAGCCATGCTCCATTTTTATAGATTTTATAACGTTTTTTGCTTCTCCTGTAAAATTAGTAAAAGTGTAGTTACGTCCGTTTGCATTTAATTAATTAATTAATTTTCATTAATTAATTAATTTCTGTTCTGTGAACAAAATTTGACATAGCAACATCCTTGCATTCGGTAGATACAGTACATTATTTCTGAAAAATAAAAGCCCAAAATAAAATCCCACAATCAAGAGAATCGACGAAAAAATCATTTTAAATTATTCTCTATGTCCTGTTTTAAAAGAATCAAAATTAATTCTGATGGCAGAATTCGTACATATAAAATAGGAAGCGATTTAAATAACTTAGACTGTATACACAAATTAGTACTGTACACATTTTTGCTCTCTTCTCTATATTAAAACAGCTCATAACTTCATCAAAAATTTGAATTTTTTAGATTTTTCTTGTGATATGTGTTGTCCATAATCAGTTCTTTTGTTGCCTATGGGTCATAAAGGGTTAAAATTTCCTTCGCCCAATTTCATTAGCAAATATACTTTTTATATTGTGTGATAAAAACAT
>NW_026886327.1:0-7826 GCF_032173495.1 Musca vetustissima
ATCACTTTGGACAATCAATATTTTTTTTAATTTCGTTGTTGTTGTTTTTATTTTGCTTTCTTTGTTTTTCACTTTCTTCTTTATTTTTTTTTTGTGATTTGGATTTTTTTTTATGAATTTTCATTCATTGTTTGGTTTTCTTCGTTTTTTTTATCTCCCCGAGTCTTGACATTAATTTCCATTATTTTTTTTTTTTTTTTTTGTAAATGGCCTAGCGTGATTAGGTGTGGTGGTGTGTGGGATACCTTCCTTTGTTTACCTGTTTTGGTTTTGTTTTTCCTTTTCCGAAGTGCTTTATTTTTCACTGATTTTATTTTGACTTTCTTTTTCTGTTCGTTAGCCGGGAAAAAGAAAGAAATACGGAACAGTACCGGTAAATTAAAAAAATCAAATCGAGAAGGGGATCGGGCCAGAGAATAAGCATGCATGTTTTGATAAAGATCGGTCAATATTTAACGGGTCAAATGGACCCTCACTCACCATACTAGAGGGCTGAAATATGGCGTGATCGCTTTAAAATTTTTCATGAGAATCCAAGTATGGTCAAGGACAACGCCATTCATTTTCGGTGATTATCTGATAATAATATTGGGATGCAGTGGACCGAAAACTTAATTTTTTGTTTGTTTGTTTTTTTTTTTATTTGATCTATAGACCACATGCCGAACGTCACAACAGTACCCACAGTGAATGGAATCTGGAAAAGTGTTTAGAAGGGCTGTATATGTACTGAATGTTGGGAATATCCGAAAAATATGTCAGTGTAAGGAAGAGGTCCTTTCGACCTCTAATCGAGCATATTCCCATATTCGGAATAAAAATCCGCAGAAAGTGAGATTTCCGTGGTAGTTGTGTAGGGTATCGTATGGTCGGCCCGTTCGACTATACTGCTCCGCTCAATGGTTTTAAATATTTTTAGGGTCTTAAAGAATGCATGGATTTTTTAAAAGTTAATTAAGCCTAAAATAATGTGTGCTAAGTTTCGTGAAAATCGGTTCAGATTTAGGGATAGCTCACATATATATTTTCGTCCGATTTAAGGTAAATTGTGCACCAAAGTCCCTATATATCTTTCGATTTGCACGAAATTTGGCACAGCGTAATGAATTAGGTCTATAGTGAAGTGTGTTAAGTTTCGTGAAAATCGATTCAGATTTAGTTATAGCTCCCATATGTAGTTTTGCCCGATTTAAGGTAAATGGGGCACCACACTCCCTATATATCATTCAATTTGCACGAAATTTAGCACAACGTATTGGATTAAGCCAAGAATGATTTGTGCTAAGTTTCGTGAAAATCGGTTTAGATTTAGATATAGGTCCCATATATATTTTCGTCCGATTTTAGGTAAATGGGGTACCAAAGTCCCTATATATCTTTTGATTTGCACGAAATTTGGCACAACGTATTGGATTAAGCCTAGAATGATGTGTGCTAAGTTTCGTGAAAATCGGCTCAGATTTAGATATAGATCCCATATATATTTTCGTCCGATTTTATGTAAATGGTGCAACAAAGTCCCTATATATCTTCCGATTTTAACGAAATTTAGCACAACGTACTAAATTATTCCTAAAATGATGTGTGTTAAGTTTCGAGAAAATCGGTTCAGATTTATATATAGCTCCCATATATAATTTTGTCCGATTTTAGGTAAATGGGACACCAAAGTCTCCATATATATTTCGATTTGCACGAAATTTGGTGCAGCGTACTGAATTATGCCTAGAATGATGTGTGTTAAGTTTCGTGAAAATCGGTTCAGATTTAGATATAGCTCCCATATATATTTTCGTCCGATTTTATGTAAATGATTCACCAAAGTGCCTATATATCTTTCGATTTGCACGAAATTTGGCATAGCGTTCTGAATTGAGTCTAGAATAAGGTGTGGTTAGTTTCGAGAATTTTGATTCAGATTAGATATAGGTCCACACATATATATTTTCGCCCGATTTAAGGTAAGTGGGGCACCAAAGTCCCCAAATATCTTTCGATTTGCACGAAATTTGGCATATGGTACTGAATTAAGTCCAGAATTATGTGTGCTAAGTTTCGTGAAAATCGGTTGAGATTTAGATATAGCTCCCATATATATTTTCGTCCGATTTAAGGTAAATAGTGCACCAAAGCTCCTATATATATTTCGATTTGCACGAAATTTGGTACAGCTTACTGAATTGAGGCTAGAAAAATGTTTATTAAGTTTCACGAAAATCGGTTCAGATTTTGATATAGCTCCCACATATATTTTCGTCCGATTTTATGTAAATGGTGTACCAAAGTCTCCATATATCTTTCTATTTGCAGAAATTTGGCACAACGGTTGGAATTAAGCCTAGAATGAAGTGTGCTAAGTTTTGTGAAAATCGGTTCAGATATATAGGTCCACACATATATATATTTTCGTCCGATTTTAGGTAAATGGTGCACCAAAGTCCCTAAATATCTTTCGATTTGCACGAAATTTGGCATAGGGTACTAAATTATATCCAGAATGATGTGTGCCAAGTTTCGTGAAAATCGGTCTAGATTTAGATATATCTCCCAAGTATATATTCGTCCGATTTTATGTAAATGGTGTACCAAAGTTCCTATATACCTTTCGATTTGCACAACATTTTGCATAGGGCACTGAATTAGGTCCACAATGATGTGTGCTAAGTTTAGTGAAAATCGGTTCAGATTTTGATATAGCTCCCATATATATATTTTCGTCCGAGTTTATGTAAATAGAGCACTAAATTTTCTATATATCTTTCGATTTGCTCGAAATTTGGCACAACGTACTGAATTAGGTCTACAATGATGTGTGTTAAGTCTCGAGAATATCGGTTCAGATTAGATATAGGTCCCACATATATATTTGCTTCCGATTTTAGGTAAATGGTGCACCAAACTCCTAATGTTCGTCCGATTGGCACGAAATTTTGCACAACGTAAATTTGTCCCATTGTAGGCAAACGATTCTAATTCTGCCCGATTGAAATTAAAGTTAGCATAGGTTACAGAAAGGCATCAGGGAGGGAATATTGACATGAAATTGTTAGGATACATATGTGGAATATACCCAAGGTGGTGAAGGGTGTCATATAGTCGACCCAGTCCGACTTTACTACATTCCTTACTGGTTTAAAAATGTTTTTGGGTAGCCTACATAGGCGTGGATTTTTTAAAAATATTTTTTTTGTAATATTTTTTTTTAAATAAAATCCTATACTATTTCATTTTCATAATTTTGTTGTTGTTTTTGTGTTTGTTGTTGTTTCTTATTTTGTTACAATTACACTCAACTTGTTTTCTGCGGATTTTTATCTACCCATAGACAGGTATTGCTTTTTTTCTTGGCGTTGGCCATTGCAGCAACCGTCTCTTGAAGTGGAAATGGAAACTGGTGCTGTGTGGCAAGTAACGTCATCCGAACACAAAAAAAAAAAAAACAACAACAACAACGAAAGCATGCCATAATAGTAAACAGGACATATTGCACAATCGACTGGCAAGAGAGACAGGTGTGGATAGTGGTCAAACAACAAATATGAGAGGCAACAAAACCAAACAACAACAACAAAAGAACAACAACTGAATTTCAGCTGTCGAAGTGAAACCCATTCCAGAATTGTGCAATAATTTTAGTTTCGAGTTTTTTTTTAATTGAAGAGATGACGGAAATTCGTTCTGAACAAAATTACGAAAAAATTCCCGCCACGAAAATTTAATAACAAAAATTCCTACCCAAAATTGTTTTCGTTAAAAATTTGTTATCTCCATATCGAACATATGCTGTCGATATGGCGTCCAGCCTGTCAGTCATATCCGTTAATAAATGTATTTCGAGTTTTATTCGGTCCACAAAAAAAGCAGTCGAAATATTTCGTATTTATTGATTTTTGCATTGTTGCTCTTTCTACCCCGCCCCCCGACGCTGTGGTGGTGGCCTGCATTCAATTTATTTCCATTCAAATGAAATTTGATAGTTCAGTTCGGTTATGCCACCGGATAGAAGCATTAAGTTAATACATTTGGTTATGGAAATTGAAAAAAAAAAACAAAATCCTGAAATCCATAAATATTTGAGGGCATGAAAGGTATTTTTTACTCTATTGATTAAATGGAATCGAAGTTATTTGTTCGGAATTTATTGCACAACAAATTGTAGGGATTGTTTCAAGTAACAAAAATTGAGCATGGGTTTTTTCCAAATTTATTTAGGGTCTTAAAAACTCAAACTTGTTCATCCTCAAGTATTGCTCGCCAGCAGAATCGGTAGCGAACAACGCGACTACACCGCCGTTCCTTTCAAATGAGGCGAGGATTTTCCACCTCCTCATCTGAAGGCCGTCGTCGTTCTGCTCTTCCACAAATCTTAGTGTGTTCTCCAGGCCCTTAAATGGTGGTGGGATCCACACAGAGGTTACCATACTGCTTGGTATCTCTTGGACCGCTACAGCAGCTGCCAATCTGCTACCTTCCCAAAGAGGTTCCAGGCTGTTAATTGTCTTCTTAAGGAAGTCCACAGTCTCCTTAGTACGACAATTAACCACCTTGACTCCTAAGTGTATTCTCCAGCCCCTTAAAAGGTGGTGGGATCCACACAGAGGTTACCATACCCCTTTGGTATCTCTTGGATCGCTACAGCTTCCAGTCTGCAACCTTCCCAAAGAGGGTCCAGGCTGTTAAGTGTCTTCTTAAGGAAGTCCGCTGTCTCCTTAGTACGACAATTAACAACCTTGACCCCCCAAATCGTAGGCTCTGTCGATCAACCTCGTCAGATAGGAAAAGGTCCTTTAGATAGCTGTCGACCAGCAACCATTTGTCCTCGCTGATGATCCCGTCGGGGTCAGCTCTTCTTCTTCAAGTATTGCTCGCCAGCAAAATCGTTAGCGAACTTCGCGACTACACCGCCGTTCCTTGCAAATGAGGCGAGGATTTTCCACCTCCTCATCTGAATGCCGTCCTTCTGCTTTTCCACCTACCTTTGTGTGTTCTCCAGCCCCTTAAAAGAACTGAGGCGTGGATATATTAAAGAATATTTTTCAAGGGCCAACTGAGGCGTGGATTAACAATATTAAAGAATATTTTTCTGATAGGAAGAAGATAGGACCACCAACCATTTATCCTCGCTGATGATCCCCTGAGGCGTGGATATATTAAAGAATATTTTTCAAGGGCCAACTGAGGCGTGGATATATTAAAGAATATTTTTCAAGGGCCAACTGAGGCGTGGATATATTAAAGAATATTTTTCAAGGGCCAACTGAGGCGTGGATATATTAAAGAATATTTTTCAAGGGCCAACTGAGGCGTGGATATATTAAAGAATATATTTCCTTCCGGTCGATATTAAAGACAGTCCCGTGGATACCTACCGTCTTTGTGAATGCTGGATATATTGAATATTTTTCTGAGGTCACGTCATGATTGCTACTCGCAGATATCCAATAGCTTGGGGGGTGCTGAAGGCTTAGAAGTTTCAGGCATCAGCTTCCTACGACGCTGTACGCAAACGAAGCAAAGCTTTCCAGCTGATGATCCCGTCATGTTTCTCCATGATTGCTATTTCCGGTACATCCTGTGGCGCAGCAGAGTCGCTGAGCGCCGTTGTTGGTATCTTGGCTACCTGCTACGAGACAGTGGGATCCTCACCACTTCATGAAGAAGTGGATCTCTTTGCCGCAGGTTGTTGTTCCTCCGAGGACCTCATTCTCTTGACAGCTGTGGGCTGTGGCGTATGGGGTCGGGGGATCCTTTCATGAAGAAGTGGATCTCTTTGCCGCAGGTTGTTGTTCCTCCGAGGACCTCATTCTCTTGACAGCTGTGGGCTGTGGCGCAGAGTTGGCAGCCGTGCCCAGCCGATGCAGGCACCTGCTTCGCGCTCGCTACCTTCGTTGCATACACTAGCCACTGCCCAATTGTCACAACCTTGGGGGTATCGGCTTTGGCAATTCGACAGAGGGTGGTTGTGCTTATCGGTCTTCTTGGAGACCTTTTACGGGCTCTCCTTCGGGCCGACTTTGACAGTCCCCTACCTTCCGTCTTTGTGAATGCTGGTGTCTGGGACATCTCAGTACTCAGTTCACCCTTGGCGGGTGCTGAGGGCTTAGAAGTCTCAGACATCAGCTTCCTAGGTGTACTAGAACCTCCGACAGGTTTCCCCTTCTTTGAAGGGACTACCGTGGTGGTCTTCGTACTGGGTCGAGGGATCCTTTCAATCAAGAAGTCCCTCTGGATGAATTTGAGGTTCCTCTTGATCAAAACAGGAACATCTTTCTTGTGATGGAGTCGCTGTCCCGTCCGATGAATCGATTACAGTAGTTAACTGCTTTCCTTCTCTTGGCATCGTCTTGCCCAACAGTTACTGGTACTGACGAATCATCCATCATCTTATCGACGGGAGTCTCATCATTGATGAATAATCCATCATCTTATCGACGGGACTCTCATCAGTACCAGGGAGTTTCATCGAGAGTCTCATCAGTGATTAAAAGGAACTGCTTTCCCGTGATGGAGTCGCTGTCCCGTCCGAAGAATCGGTTACAGTAGTTAACTGTTCTCCGGTACATCTTCTCTGGCAGCGATCTCCTTGGCATCGATTTGCCTAACAGTTACTGGTACTGTTGAATCATCCATCATCTTATCGACGGGAGTCTCCAGCCATCTTATCGACAGAAGTCTCATCAGTACCACGGAGTCTCATCAGTGATTAAGAGGAGCTCCTTTTACGTGATGGAGTCGTTGTCCCGTCCGATGAATCGGTTACAGTAGTTAACTGCTCTCCGGTACATCTTCTTGGCAGCAATCTCCTTGGCATCGACTTGAATAGCAGTTACTAGTACTGATGAATCATCCATCATCTTATCGACGATAAGTATTGAGATTGAGTGCAGATCCTCAATCTCGCAATGGTTTACTTCCCTAGTCAGCAACTGGGTGGTCTATCCTTGCTTCGGAGGAGAAACCATGATCGCTACCGTGTTTGTCACCGTAGTGCTAATGACTGTAGTTTCCATGATATCTTCCTCGTCTGACAAAGAGTGAGTCATCCCAGAGCTGATTCGGGATGCTCTCCTGACTAAGGCGGAAGTAGCCGGTTTCCTCCATTAAGTTCAGGAGAAGATTCGACTACCTCTCCAGGCTTTCGTTTACATCGTCGAGAGTGGGACATGAGGCAGAAGAGAAGTGCAGAGTGGTAGCTTGGGTCGCCAACACTTGGGGGGGTGCATTAAAATCTGACCTTGTAGAGTTTGAAACTTAGGCTGCCAAGGCAGCCACACCAGCTTCGGTCGAAAAATCGCATACTAAATTGTTTTTGTTTTGGGGAGGTGGTTGTTATTAAAATTCGGCTCCATAGAAAGTGCTGTATGTAAGGGATTGAGGTCGACCATGGCATAGCTTGTTGAGGTGTCAAGGTATCAACAAAGCTCCGTTGTAATACAGTCGGGACCCTGACTGCAAACCTTAGAACGCTGATGGGCACGAGGTCGCATGACACCCCAGCGTTACGGGGGTCACTTTGAAAGGTAGTAACCCAAACCTTTGACATGGTTATTTAGGGGCGTCATTCTCGCCTCATCGGCCCAGGGGTCATTTCCTCCGTGACGTGGATTTTTTATCTTTCTTGTCCACTTCACCTCAATTTCTGACTTAATTGTTTTGTCTTCCTATCCCTTCTTGTCCTTTTGCCCCACATACATACATTCGTATACTCGAACAATTCAATTATCTGTTAAATATTTTTGTTCGTTGACTCGAGCAACAACATGTAATTGCAACTAAATTAAAATGGATTTATGGATGAGAGCAATTTCGAAGAACAAAATAGTTAA
>NW_026886328.1:0-7745 GCF_032173495.1 Musca vetustissima
TACAGATTGTGCAATATTATTTCCTTAAAATGATTTTGAGTTTGTCTTTAAAATTAATCCCTTTATATGGCTCGAAATTGCATATATAAGATCAAACGTGCTTGTATTGACGAAAATGCGATAGAAAACCCCTATTTCTGATGGTGTGTGCGACCTTGAGATGTAAACGTCCGCCGCTAGAAAATAAAGCCCTATAATTCAAACATTGTGTGGCGCATTAAAACCAAATAGAGCTTTTAGAGGATAAGAATTTCAACCAGACTGATAGCGATGACAATTACCCGGCTATGACTATGGTACCAAATGTGCCCCATCAAATGCCGAAGCTACCCCGGGTTGGGGCACATTCGGCGAATTTGACTTTTTACGAAACTGTAAAATTTTTTAACTAATTTTATTTTTTTATATCTTTTTGGTACTATTTTTTATAATTAAGTGTCAGAGGACAATAATCAGTCATAAAGTTGTTACACGGAGGAAAAAAACGCCTCTCTAACATATGTCCCAAACAAATTTTGCAGCAAACATATATATGTTTGCAACAGTCCCAAACATAATATATGTTTGCAACAGTCCCAAACATAATATATGTTTGCATCCAAACATATTTATGTTTGCATCCAAACATATTTATGCTTGCATCCAAACATATTTATGTTTGCATCCAAACATATTTATGCTTGCATCCAAACATATTTATTTTTGCATCCAAACATATTTATGTTTGTATCCAAACATATTTATGCTTGCATCCAAACATATTTATGTTTGCATCCAAACTTATTTATGTATGCATCCCAACTTATTTATGTTTGCATCCAAACATATAAATATATATATATATATATATATATATTTAGATATATTTCAATGTCTATTTATATTTGAATTTATATATTTACCTTTATATCTATATTAACATTTTGTTGGGTTGTCTTTCAGACATTCGTCAATTATGGCCTTTGAGATATTTACCATATCTTATTAAATCGTACAAAACCTATATGAAAATAAAATATGTAAATATATTATTCAAAAAAATAATAAATGCAGTATTCTTACCTCTGCAACTCAATTTGAAATGTTGGTGTTGACACACACTGAAGAAGAATTTTTTCGAACTGGTCTTCTGAGAGGCTGTACAATTCTAAAAAAAGAATATAACAAGCAAAAAGAACCAAAAAACTGGACTCATAGGCAAGTGTGAGCGAGAGGTGACGCGGCCGAATAAACGCATGTGTTCTGTGCTTGTTGTTGTGACGATTTCTTTCACAACAAGCAGGCCCTTTTTTGCATGACGATGGAAACAAAGCACATAACACATGCATTTCTTCGGCCGCGTCCCCTCACGCACCCACTTACTAGAGGACGGGCAATGTATTCTAGTTGTTGTTGCGACCATTTTTAACAAGCAGGCTTTTTAGCATGGCGATGGAAAAAAATCGTTGCAACAACAACAAAACATAGAACACATATGTTTCTTCGGACGCTTACATATCATACTTACAAATTTTTTTATTATTTATATTATACATAATTTATGTTATCCTTTTTTCATATTTAATTCCTTTTTTTTTGTTCCTTACACTTTATTTGACAATTTAGTTAACTTTATTTAACACTTTTCTTTAACACTTATTTTTCTCTACGCATGAGAGATTTTTGTCAACAGAAATCGTGTTCACTGTTGCTACGCTCTTCGAAAAAAATGCTCTCTCAAACTATAAAAAATATGTTAGTACCCAAACATATAAAATAAAGATATGTTACAAAATGTTGCAAACATAAATATGTTTGGATGCAAACATATTTCTAACATATATTTTTCTGCGTGTATATATGTTGAATAAGTACTGAGATATAGAGCTCTAAAAAAAAGTGCCGAAGGTGCCCCAGTCTCCCCTAAATGCGATACGGCTCATCTCCATCGTATCCTACCGAATATCCCTTTTCAGCCTTTTTGTCCATCTTCCTCCGTTATCGATTTGGAATGTGCTATAACACGTCGACGCTATTATTCGAAAATGTCGAATTTTTGGTTTCTTACTAATATCTGCTTCAGATGACTTTCCGGTTCTGTTTAAAATATATATTGCTGATTTTACAAACTAACACCATAAAGATTTTGGAAATTCAAATTCTTTATTGGCATATTGAAAAGTCCTTGTTATTTCTACTATAGTCCTATTTTTCTTTCAGCACACCCATTTTGCTGAGGGGTATATGGAGCAGTTTTGAAATGTGTGTAAAAACGTCTAAATCTTCAACCCACACAAACGAAAAAAGTCCAGTACACATCTTGAAAAGCTAGTCCTTGAATTTTGCTTCAAAGTGTTAATGCTTCCCAAATATCAGCAGCCGATTCTTTGTCCATTACTTTTAGATATATATCATCAGATATGGTACTGGTAATGAGGGTTTTGGCAAGACTGTTTGCTTTCCTGCGAACGCAGATCGTGTGTTGTAATCCTTTAAGACAGCATCAGTTGATCCATCTCTTAAGGATTCTGGCTTTGTAATTTTCCTTGAAACCACATCCAAAGCTCCTTCGTAAAAATCCAGCAGATCTTTGACTTTCTTCTTCCAGATCGCCCAAATTTAGATATAGCTCCATATATATTTTCGTCCGATTAAAAGTAAATGGTGCACCAAAATCCTTATACAACAACTTTCGATTTGCACAAAATTTGGCACAGCGTACTGAATTAAGTCTAAAATGATGTTTGATAAGTTTTGTGAAAATCGGTTCAGATTTAGATATAGATCTCGGTTCAGATTTAGATCCAGATTTAGATATAGATCCCTGTTTTGATCTATATATCAGATTTAGATATATAGATCAAAACAAATTCTTCGCACAGTGTAATGAACTTTGGCCCTCATTTAGATCTAGCCCTGTGTGGGGGTTCCAGAAGGAATGGACCGATATTCCCCATCTTCGAACTTGAACTAAGTTTGGAAGAAATAATAAGATGGGCAAAGATTGGATGAAATTTAAATTTTTTTAAACGGATCTGGTGCAAAGAAATATGGGGTCTAGAAACAATATTTCGATGAGGCACATTTTCACTGTGTTAAAGTGTATACACCCTCATTTGCCATAAGGCTGAAGATATAATTATCCATTAAAAATTTTTGAAACTTGTTTACATAATCTCTTTTTAGAAATATCGGTATAGGTCCACTTTTTGGTATGTTCCATATATTTTCATTTCTAGTACCTGTCAGTATATATATGGTGGAGGGTATCCAAAGTTCGGCCCGGCGGAACTTAACGCCTTTTTACTTGTTATCCTTAGACTTGCACGACATTTGGCATAGCGTACTGAATTAAAGATGTGTGTTACATTTCATGAAAATCGATTCAGATATAGCTCCCATATATGTTTTAGTTCGATTTTAATGTTTTTTTTTTCGTTTAACACGAAAATATGTACAACGTATAAAATTGAGACTTGAACGATTTTATACACATGGAAGCCATAGCATCCATATGTATTTCGAACGGGAGTCTGATTGAAGTTATATGTTTAACAGTGCAGATACCGAATCGCGTGTATCAATTTTGTTATAAATCGGTTTCCATAAATTTGTTCCGTGGTAAGCAGACGACACTAAATCTGTCCGCATGAAATTAAATTTATCATAGGTTGTAGAAAGACATGAGTATGTTCCTTCGAGGGAACATTGACATGCAATTGTAAGGATACATATGTACAATATACCCAAAGTGGTGAAGAGTATCATATCGTCGGCCCAGTCCGACTTTACTACTTTCCTTACTGGGTTTCAAATATAATTTTACATTTATGCTTTTATCTTTTTAAGTGAATAAAGTGTACCCGATTTAAAATTTAAAAAACCAACACAATGTGTTTATTTTAGAAAAAGTTATACGGCATTTATTATTTTTGCAATTTAATGCAAAATTCCCCTTATGTTATATTACAAAAATTCCCAATACTACTTATGTATAACATATTAAATACACCGTGGGAATAAATGATTTTCATAGCTACTTAAAGTTTTTTTCTTTTTATTTTAAATATTTTACATTGCAGTAAATTCCCAGCGGGATAACTTCATACACCATAATATATAATTTAACATTCAACTTGGCTATACATTAGCTATATTGTTTTATTATTTTGTTTCTCCTTCATTTCAAATGTTGGAATTGCCTCACTTATTTCTTTTTTATCGTTACCACCCACCGATATTATCGGAAAGAAAAAAAGAACAAGAAATATAGACAAGAAACAAGAAAGTTTCAACAACTCTCTGACCTGCATTATCTATTACTACGGCAGGAAAAAGGCAGAAAGTTTTAACATAACACCCTCAAGCAAAAAGCATCATCATACAATAACAACAACGACAGCAGAATGCTACAGCCATACAAAAGAAGGAATTGAAAAAATCTCAAAGGAAATCAATAAATAATAGTGTAGGAAAAAAATAACAAAGGAAACAGAAACCAACACCCATTCCAAAAAAACACATGACTGAGAATAGTACAATAAATGTTGAAAACTCATTTTTTTGCTGTTGTAAGAAATGGGGAATGTAGAGAATTCACTTTGTTCAAGAGAATAACAAACATTGGAAAAAGTTTTAGATGTGCACTAAAGTAAAACAAATTACAAATTAGGGGAGGATTAAATCCATAGCTTTTATCGTAGATGTATGCGAGCTTCCAAAACACCGAAATTCCTTTCAGTTGAAAAATGCGGCTACAAACCTCAAAATTCCAAAAATTGGGTGGGACTTTATATGGGGGATATGTCAAAACATGGGCCGATATACCCCATTTGCAATACCAAACATCCTGGGAGTAACTACAATGTCAATGCAAAATTTCAAAGCTCAAATATTGCGATCTCTATGGTGATTTCAACATGGCAAATGCTATATACACTCCACCACACCAATATACCTAATAATTCGTTTGAAAAGCTAGTATCAGACGGGGTGTCTTGGATTGATAGTAGCCTAGAATATTGGACTGAGACTCCTTTGCAACCGCTGGGAATGAATATGGCATGCAAAGAATTAGGTTATGTAGAACGAGACTCTTTACTATTGTATCGCACCTCATCTTCTTGGACATTAAATACATAATTATCGGCTGATCACTCAAATTTTTGTGCATTAGAGGTTGCACAAAAATTTGCCTCCTCCTATTTCATTAATATAGGAAATGTTTGGGGTAAATTTTGATGCCAAATAAAACTACTTACTATATAGCATGCAATTGATAGACACCAAGCCCGGATACCCATCACCATCAAAACGCCCACTCTAAAATAAATAAACGAACAACTAACAAATAAATCAAACGTACGAACAACTTTAACAAAACAAATCGAAAACCAGTAAGGAAAGCAGTAAAGTCGGACGGGGCCGACTATATGATACCCTTCACCACTATGGGTATATTAAACAGGACTATTAACATGAAATTGGATGAAATAAAATATGTGATATTTATCTACATGTGAATCTACCTAGATCTATCCATAAAGTATGTAAATCGACTTTAAACAAATAAAAATAGGTCATCCGTTGGGCTATGTCTGTACTTCTACAAAACCCAACTACGTAATTCTATGCTCAAGTTTGTAGGTTGTGCAAAATTTGATGTCGATCTGACTAACATGAGGAATTTGATGCCCAATTTACTTGAAATCGGGCAAAAAAATATATATGGAAGGTCCATCCAAATATTAAGCGATTTCAAACAAACTTGTCACAGGTTAGGTTATACTAATTTCAGAACGTTTTGTTCCTATTGGTTCCTTGTTGCGTCAATCACTTAAAATCAATCTAAATTAAAAGGGAGCTATATCTAAATCTGAACCCATTTTCACGAAACAAGGCAGATATCACTCTAGGCTCAATTCAGTACGTTATGCCAAATTTCGTGCAAATCGAAGGATATATAGCGACTTTGGTGCACCATTTACATGAAATCGGACGAAGCTATATATGTGAGCTATATAGAAATCAGTACCGATTTTCTCGAAACTTGGCGGACATCACTCTAGGCTCAATTCAGTACGTTATGCCAAATTTCGTGCAAATCGAAGGATATATAGGGACTTTGGTGCACTATTTATATGAAATTGGACGAAACTATATATGGGAGCTATATCTAAATCAGGACCGATTTTCACGAAACTTGGCAGACATCATTCTAGGCTCAATTCAGTACGTTATGCTAAATTTCGTGCAAATCGAAAGATATATAGGGACTTTGGGGCAACATTTACATTAAATCGGACGAAACTATATATGGGAGCTATATAGAAATCTGGACCTATTTTCTCGAAACTTGGCAGACATCACTCTAGGCTTAATTCAGTACGATATGTCAAATTTCGTGCAAATCGAAAGACATATGGGGACTTTGGGGCACCATTTACGTGAAATAGGACGAAACTATATATGGGAGCTATATCTAAATCTGGACCGATTTTCTCGAAACTTGGCAGACATCACTCTAGGCTTAATTCAGTACGATATGTCAAATTTCGTGCAAATCGAAAGACATATGGGGACTTTGGGGCACCATTTACATGAAATCGGACGAAACTATATATGGGAGCTATATAGAAATCTGGACCGATTTTCTCGAAACTTGGCAGACATCACTTTAGGCTTAATTCAGTACGATATGTCAAATTTCGTGCAAATCGAAAGACATATGGGGACTTTGGGGCACCATTTACATGAAATCGGACGAAACTATATATGGGAGCTATATCTTAATCTGGACCGATTTTCACGTAACTTGGCAGACATAGTTCTAGGCTCAATTCAGTACGTTGTACCAAATTTGGTGCAAATCGAAAGATATATAGAGACTTTGGTGCACCATTTACATGAAATCGGACGAAACTATATATGGGAGCTATATCTAAATCTGGACCGATTTTCACCAAACTTGGCACATATCATTCTAGACCTAAATGATTAGGCTGTACCAAATTTCGTGCAAATCGAGAGATATATAGTGACCGTTTACATTAAATCGGTAAAATATATATATATGGGAGCTATATCTAAATCTGAACCGATTCTTCCCAATTTCAATAGGGTTCGTCCTTGGGCCGAATAAGTGACCCATGCCAAATTTCATCCAATTCGGATCATAAATGCGACCTGTACTTTGTTTACAATTTAACATGCACAGACAGACGGGCGGACGGACGGACATGCATAAATCGACTTAGAAAGTGATTCTATGCATATTCTCAAAAGGAACCATGGGTCTATCTCGATTATTTTTGCCTGTTACAAACATATGCACAAAGACATAATACCCTGTACCACTGTGTGGTGAAGGGTATAAAAACTTAAGCCAAGGTACAAACTACAGTTAGAACTTTGATAGAATTCTATATCGTTTTGTCACAATACACTTCTGCACCTCTTCTTCTTCGTCTTTTGGCTTTACCAACGAACTTCAAATGTTACGTTACTTTTATAAAAACACTTCAATCGCTTTGAAACTCAAATATAACTATGGTTCGAAGTTTTGTTGTGATTCGTTTATATTCTTCTACTTCTTCTTCTTTTCTACACTACATCTAGAAGAACAACTCTATCTAAACTTAACATTTCGTTATCTACAACTTAAACATTTGGAATTGTAGTGCATAGGAAAATAAAATTGATACGCAGCAGCACCAACCAAACTTCCACGCATTCTCACACATATGGGGTATTTAGTTGTGTATTCT
>NW_026886329.1:0-7594 GCF_032173495.1 Musca vetustissima
TACCTCTAGAAAACCCAACTACGTTATTCTATTCTCAATTTTGTACGTTGTGCCAAATTTCATGTCAATTTGACAAACACCATTTGCACCGTTTACTTAAAATCGGACGAAAATAAATGTGGAATTTATATCCAAATATGAACCGATTTCAACAAAACTTGTCACAGGTTGGGTTATACTAATTTCAGAACGTTTTGTTCCTATCAACCATATATTGGTTCCTTGGTTCGTCAATTACGTAAAATCAATCGATCTATGCAATATTAGAACTTTGGTACATTATTTACATTAAATCTGACGGAAATATATATATCTTAATCTGAACCGATTTTCACGAAACTCAGCACACATCATTCCAGGCTCAATCCTGTATGCTATACCAAATTTCGTCCAAATCGAAAGATTTATAGGAACTTTGGTGAATCTTTAACATAAAATCGGACGAAACTATATATGGAAGCTATATATTAATCTGGACCGATTTTTACGAAACTTGGCATAAAGCACTCTAGGCTCAATTAAGTACGTTATGCCAAATTTGGTGCAAATCGAAAGATATATAGGGACTTTAGTGCATCATTTACATAAAATCGGACGAAACTATATATGGGAGCTATATCTAAATCTGAACGGATTTTCACGAAACTTGGTAGACATCACTCTGGGCTCAATTCAGTATGTTATGCCAAATTTCGTGCAAATCGAAAGATATATAGGGACTTTGGGGCACCATTTACATGAAATCGGACGAAACTATATATGGAAGCTATATATTAATCTGGACCGATTTTTACGAAACTTGGCATAAAGCACTCTAGGCTCAATTAAGTACGTTATGCCAAATTTGGTGCAAATCGAAAGATATATAGGGACTTTAGTGCATCATTTACATAAAATCGGACGAAACTATATATGGGAGCTATATCTAAATCTGAACGGATTTTCACGAAACTTGGTAGACATCACTCTGGGCTCAATTCAGTATGTTATGCCAAATTTCGTGCAAATCGAAAGATATATAGGGACTTTGGTGCACCATTTACATAAAATCGGACGAAACTATATATGGGAGCTATATCTAAATCTGGACCGATTTTCACGAAACTTGGCAGACATCACTCTAAGCTCAATACAGTACGGCATGCCAAATTTCGTGCAAATCGAAAGATATTTAGGGACTTTGGTGCACCATTTACCTTAAATCGGACGAAAATATATATGGGAGCTATATCTAAATCTGAACCGATTTTTCCCAATTTCAATAGGGTTCGTCCTTGGGCCCAATAAGTGAACTGTGCCAAATTTCATCCAAATCGGATCACTTTGTTCACAAAAATACATGGACGGACGGACAGACGGACGGACGGACAGACGGACATGCGTAAATCGACTCAGAAAGTGATTCTATGCATATTCTCAAAATGAACTATGGGTCTATCTCGATTCCTTTTGCCTGTTACAAACATATGCACAAAGACATAATACCCTGTACCACAGTGTGGTGAAGGGTATAAAAAGAGAAAGATTTTCCTAGTTTTTGTAGGGTTCTAAGGCCCATATCTTTTGATCCACAACAGATACAGCCACATATCGCACCATTTTGGAAAGGGAAAATTATGGTCTATCATTGGAGAGGAGGATAATGGAACCAAGTTCGATCTTTAGGGAGTTTTTAAAAAAATCAAACCACTCAATGGACATTTTTATAACCTTTAAAATGATACCCATTTCATATTAACCGAATCCGTAAAACCGGATATAAGCGCGTAACTGTACCCAAACTTCCGGGTCAAATAACCGGGTAACCGAGTTCGTCCTCCAAGAAAAAAATATATCCCCATAATTAGTGGAAAAATACCTATCTCTGGAAAAAATTTCAGAAAAATTATTAAACAGGTAAGCCTTACGACAGGCCTGTAAACCGAAAGAAGCCTTTAAAGGCCTTTTTAACGATAGAATCCTTTTATCGACAATATAAGCCTTTAAGGGCCATTTTTCATAGTAGGAACTTTAAGGCCTTTTTTCAACGATAGAAGCCTTTGGAGGCTCTTTTTCGATGATATAAGCCTTTAGAGGCTCTTTTTCGATGATAGAAGCCTTAAGGAGCGTTAGAAGCCCTTTTCAGCAATAGGAACATTTTTCGCCCCTTTTTAGGCGATATAATCCTCTAAAGACCTTTTTTCGATAATAGAAAGGGATTTTTCTATTTTAAAAAATTAACTATATCGCATAATTTCTTTAAATAATTATAATAAATTATGATAATTTTTAATATGGATATTTTCTACTGAATGATAATCCAAAATATAAACTTAGAGCTAATTTGAAGGAGCCAAACTCCCCAAAATACAGAAATTGGAGATGTAGCGTTGTATGTTATAATTGCACCGATATATTTTGAATACCAAACATATTACGAGTAATCCCAAAAATTTCAAAGCTATATCTTCAACGTTGCCTGGTCTGTCGTGATTATAACATTCGGATATCGCTAACATATATTCTGATTATAGAATTTTATGCTGATCAAGAATTCTTCATGAGGTCTCTGGTGACGCATGCCCAACTTTAATATACACTCCACCTTATGGTGAATGGTATTCAAATCCACGATTGAGAGACTCTTGGGAAAATATCCTTTGAAAAACACCCTCTTTTTATACCCATCACCACACTGTGGTACAGGGTATTATGTCTTTGTGCATATGTTTGTAACAGGCAAAAGGAAACGAGATAGACACATGGTTCCTTTTGAGAATATGCATAGAATCACTTTCTGAGTCGATTTATGCACGTCCGTCCGTCCGTCTGCCGTTTGTCCGTCTGTAGATGTTAAATTGTAAACAAAGTACAGGTTGCATTTGGATGGAATTTGGCACAAGTCACTTATTTGGCCTAAGGACGAACCCTATTGAAATTGGTGAAAATCGGTTCAGATTTAGATATAGCTCCCACATATATATATATATATATATATATATAATATATATATATAATATATATAATATAATTTCGTCCGATTTAATGTAAATGGTGCACCAACGTCCCTATATATCCATTCGATTCGCCCGAAATTTGACAGAGCGTATTAGGTGCAGAATGATGTGTGCAAAATTTCGTGAAAATCGGTTCAGAGTTAGATATAGCCTCCATATACATTTTCGTCCGATTTCATGTAAATGGTGTACAACAGTCCCGATTTGCACGAAATTTGGCTTAGTGTACTAAATTGAGTCTAGAATAATGTGTGTAAAATTTCTTGAAAATCGGTTTAGGTTTAGATATAGCTCCCATATACATATATGTTCGACCGATTTAATGTAAATGGTGTACAAAAGTCCCTACATATCTTCCGATTTGCACGAAATCGGACATAGCGTACTGAATTGAGTCTGGAATGATGTGTGTAAAGTTTCCTGAAAATTGTCCTATTTTAAGACCCAAAGTTAGGCAGATTGCCACACAATTTTGTACAACGTACTAAAGTTTGGGTAGCATAACATGTGCAAGTTTTGCTGAAACCAGTTCGGATTTTTTTTCGATGCACAACATACTTAAAATAGTTTAGCCAAGAGTGTGTCAAGTTTTGTTCAAATCCGTCCAAATTTAGATGTAGCTCCCATATAGTTTCGTCTGATCTTAAGTAGGACCCGAAATATGTCCACAAATAACAAAACGTGCATAAATTAGTATAAATTACTTTATGATCTAAGTCGATTCACATTTAGATAAAGGTCACATATTTTAGTTCATCCAATTTCATGTTAATGGCCCTTCAGTTAGGATGCATCTTTATACCCTTCACCACACTGTGGTACAGGGTATTATGTCTTTGTGCATATGTTTGTAACAGGCAAAAGGAAACGAGATAGACACATGGTTCCTTTTGAGAATATGCATAGAATCACTTTCTAAGTCGATTTATGCATGTCCGTCCGTCCGTCCGTCTGTCCGTCTGTCTGTCTGTCTGTCCATGTTAAATTGTAAACAAAGTACAGGTCGCATTTATGATCCGAATTGGATGAAATTTGGCATAGGTCACTTATTTGGCCCAAGGACGAACCCTATTGAAATTGGGAAAAATCGGTTCAGATTTAGATATAGCTCCCATATATATATTTAACCGATTTAATGTAAACGGTCCCTATATATCTTTCGATTTGCACGAAAATTAGTACATCCTAATCATTTAGGTCTAGAATGATGTCTGCCAAGTTTCGTGAAAATCGGTCCAGATTTAGATATAGCTCCCATATATAGTTTCGTCCGATTTCATGTAAATGGTGTCCCAAAGTCCCTATTTATCTTTTGATTTGCACGAAATTTGGCGTAACGTACTGAATTGAGTCTAGAACGATGTCTGCCAAGTTTCGTGAAAATCGGTCCAGATTTAGATATAGCTCCCATATATATTTTCGTCCGATTTCATGTAAATGGTGCCCCATAGTCCCCATATATCTTTCGATTTGCACGAAATTTGGCATAACGTACTGAATTAAGCCTATAGTGATGTCTGCCAAGTTTCAAGAAAATCGGTCCAGATTTAGATATAGCTCCCATATATAGCTTCGTCCGATTTCATGTAAATGGTGCCCCGAAGTCCCTATATATCTTTCGATGTGCACGAAATTTGGCATAACGTACTGAATTGAGTCTAGAACGATGTCTGCCAAGTTTCGTGAAAATCGGTCCAGATTTAGATATAGCTCCCATATATATTTTCGTCCGATTTCATGTAAATGGTGCCCCATAGTCCCCATATATCTTACGATTTGCAAGAAATTTGGCATAACGTACTGAATTGAGTCTAGAACGATGTCTGCCGAGTTTCGTGAAAATAGGTCAAGATTTAGATATAGCTCCCGATTTCATGTATATGGTGCACGAAATTTGGCATAACGTACTGAATTCAGCCCGATTTCATGTAAATGGTGCACGAAATTTGGCATAACGTACTGAATTGAGCCTGGAGTGATGTCTGCGTTGTTTCGTGAAAATCGGTCCAGATTTAGATATAGCTCCCCTTTTTTATAGATTGATTTTAAGTAATTGACGCACAAAGGAACCAATAGGAACAAAACTTTCTGAAATTAGTATAACCTAACCTGTGAAAAGTTTGTTTGAAATCGCTTAATATTTGGATAGAGCTTCCATATATATTTTCCGATTCCCGATTTCAAGTAAATTGGACATCAAACTCCTCATTTTAGTCATATTGACATCAAATTTTGCACAACGTACAAAATTGAGCATAGAATTAGTTGCGTTTTCTAGAAGTACAGACATAGCCCAACGGATGAACTATTTATATTTGTTTGAAGTCTATTTTACATACTTAATGGATAGATCTAGGTAGATTCACATTTAGATAAATACCACATATTTTATTTCATCCAATTTCATGTTAATAGTCCTGTTTAATATACCCATAGTGGTGAAGGGTATCATATAGTCGGCCCCGTCCGACTTTACTACTTTCCTTACTGGTTTTAATACACCCATAGTGGTGAAGGGTATCATATAGTCGGCCCCGTCCGACTTTACTACTTTCCTTACAGGTTATCGTTTTGTTCTTTGTGTTTGTTTTTGGTCTCCTACTGTCATGCAATGTTTTAATGAGCAGCCATATCTCATTAACATTTGTTGACGCAATAACCAGAAAATAAACATCATTAGGGTGGGCAACGGCAACGTAAATAAAAATGTAGACAACCAATGTTAAAAAAAAACTCGGAAGAAAAATTAACAGAGACAAAGTAAGCAAAAAACAAAGAAGAATAAAACACAGAAGACAACCTAAATGTCATTAGAAATGAGTGAAATATTTACAGACCCTCCTATCGGACCACCGACTACACGATCTACAGAAAACCGACCCACACACTTTTGTTATAAATCTTAACAATAGATATCCACAATTTTCCTTGATTGCCAAGAGGGAAGTCGGCGTTAATCACCAACCGTCACTCGGCCAAAATAATTTTTAGACAGCCAGAGAGTCAAAGAGGCTCGCTATCTTCCGAAAGGACATTAACGTATCGTTAATGTCATTAAATTAATTATCAAAGAGACAAAATTAACAGCAAAGAGACAGAAGAAAATGTTCGTGCTAATTTGTCAGCAAATTTGTAGAAATGTGGCAGAGGGTGTGTATGTTTGCCTGGCCGAGTGGTCAAAGGAAACAAAGGCAGACAAGATGATAGAGATATGATTTGAAAGGATATTAACAAGTCAATGGGAAACCAACAACTTAATCTTAAAGGATATAGTCCATTAAGACCTAGGGGAAAATAATTTTTAAAAATAATATTTTTAGAAAATCCACGCCTTGATATACTCTCTTAAAAATTATAAATTTTATCCTTCCTTTATATATCCTTTCTTCAGCAAGTCGTTCCAATACATATACCAGCTTCCCTCAGGGCAACATATTTGCAAATGTTTTTCAGGTCTCCTCTTTGCTAACATACATTTCACTTTTCTAATACCATGGTCCTTGCCTGCACATGTATAGAGGTCCTTAATAATTGACAACCATGTTCATAGGTTGCAGGATATAAAGTTTCATAAATGTATTTACCTTGTTACCGTATTGTTGTCGCATAAAGCAAAAAAGGAAACACATTGCAGGACGAGTTCACACAAACAATATGGGGGGCACACACACTCATGGACGCGTGTGTGTGTAGAGGGGGGAGGCTAGAAACAACAAAACTGGGAATGAAATAAAAATAGGAATATGCAAAAGAGCCTGGCTATGCAAACTCACAGAGAAATGAACAATTCTAACGAATAATTTTTCTTTCCGCTCCAAGTGACAAACAAAAGAAACTAAGGATCAACAAATATAATCACACAATTGGTTTGACTGTTGCAAAAGTTATGAAAGTGAGTGTGGAGATAGAAAAGGACACGAGCATTACCCGATTATATTTTTATGGGGTCTTGCTGAATTAAAAAAAACATATTTTTGTAGCCTACAACAAGCCGTGGATTTTTTAAAAATTATTTTCAATTGCCTGCAATAAGATTTTTTTAAAGTTATTTTCTCGGTGTAGTCCCCCATATGTTGTTATTTATCTGGGTACCACCTGCAAAAATACGTCCGTTCGCATGTGTTGTAGTTTGTTTGCAAGTTTGAACTTATTGTTGTTATTTCTGCATTGTTTTGAGCTTCCACTTGACTTCAAAGCTCATAATTTGTTAGCGATGTCACATAGCTTTGCCTTGGTCTTTTGATGCCTCCCTTGGTCTCATGTCCTTTGGTTTGGGTTAGCTTTTGAGAATTTGTTGTTGCAGTTGTTGTTATTGTTTATGTTGTTATTTTTTATTGTTTTATTATTTTCCACTTTGCATGGTTGGAAAAATTGTCACAATTATTCAAACACCAAGGCGAGGATACACGTATGAATGTATTTCCGTGTGTGTGTAGGGTAGTGTACGTGTTCTGAGCTGTGTTTCTTTTTCTCGTTGAATTGTGCAATGTTCCGACACACAACAGCAGCACCAAACAAAAACATCTGTGCCATCTGACTTCCTGAGCCTTAGGCCCAATGCAATCCATTATCTAGCAGAACAAAAATATGTAAGTCAT